>NW_006921697.1:8742158-8746818 GCF_000298275.1 Orycteropus afer afer | reverse complement strand
TGGTGCTTTGATGAGATTAAATAACATAATATGTTACTTGCAACATTCATAGGGCAGTACCTGACTTAGGAAGTGTTGTAAAATATGTTTGTGGAAAAATGATAAAAATGGGAGCATCTATTGTTTCAAGAAGGAGCTCTGGTAGCATAGTGCCTAAGGCACTTGACTGCTAACCAGAAGGCTGGTGGTTCAAACCCACCATCCACTCCTCGGAAGGAAGATGGGGCAATCTACTTCCATAGTGATACTGCCTCTGCAACCCAAGGAGGGGTCGCTATGAGTCGAGAACGACTCGATGGCACATAACAACAACAACAGCATTGCTTAAAGAAGATACATTTTGTAAAAATATCATTTCCCTTTGTTTACAGTTTTTAGAGAATGTTCCTTTCTTTGGCAGTATTCAAATGCAAAATTATTTAGATGAGTTCCATACTAGGAAATTAGTCAAGCATTTTTTTTTGTAGTCATTTCCACCAGATAAACAAACTGCCCAAGATTCCATCACCAACTGCTAGGATTTCATTAATAATGAAGGCACAAATATGTATTAAAGATTGTTTCTCTGTTACATGAAAGATTAATCAATATTTTGATAGGGCAGTCAGCAAAACAATAAGGAACTCAGGCTGTTAAGAATGGCTAAGCATATTAATTGTTTTTGAAGGTCTTTGGCCTGTCTACATCTGAGAAATTAAGTGGCTGATATCTGGCTCTCAGAATGAAAAGGTGCAGGGCTAAGAATCCAGCTAATACAATCATTCTAGTATAGACACCAACCTCAGAGATGAATAACAAGAATACGAGCTGCAGGGACATTTAACCACTACACTATTTCTAGTATATATGTATATGAGCTCTGGTGGCATAGTGCCTAAGGCATTTTGACTGCTAACAAGAAGGCTGCAAGAAGGCTGACAGTTCAAACCCACCAGCCACTCCTCGGAAGAAAGGTTAGGCAATCTACTTCCATAGTGATACTGCCTCAGAAACCCAAGGAGGGGTCACTATGAGTCGGGTCCGACTCAACGGCACATAACAACAATAATAAATAAATAAATAAATAAATAAACACACACACACACACACACACACACATATACATATATATATAAACTCTCCTCCCCTCTCCCATAAATAGTACTATATTAATGAATATTTAGCTGCATGATATCTCTCAGCATTAGTGTCAAATGTGCATTCTATATGGCTATTTTATGAATATTTACTATGAAACAGATACTGAGCCATGTGTTTATAACCTTATCATATAACAATCCTCATTGTACAGATGAGAAAATGTGAGTCTTCAAGAGAAAACCGAATTGCCATTCACATAACTAAGTAACAGGATCAGAATTCAAAGGCAGAAGTCTGACTAGAACATGTTCTTAGCAGTTATACCTGCTATAAAGCTATACATTCTATATACACGCAATCCCCCATGCCTACTAAATATGGAATGTACACCAAGTGGCAGACACTGAGCTGAATCTAAAACCACAGAGCATGAACAACAAATCCTATCCTTATCTATTTAATCTGTTGTTGTTGTTATTTGCCATCGAGTCGGCCCCGACTCATAGCGACCCCTCCTTGGGTTTCCAAGGCAGTATCTATGGTTATTAAATTGACACTCTGACTCAAATTGAAAGAGTGTCTAAGAATGTTGTCTAAACTAAACCCTGTAATTTTTACTTGCTGGAGTTGTCATTTCACTACAGTAAGACTAGGAGTTGAGGACAGCAATAGGAAGATATGTGGCAGACAATGAGAAACTTCCCAAGTACTGGGAAAATGATGCTTAGAGGAGGTGTGACTTGTCTGAAATTCTCCTCCTCACTCCTTTCTTCAATCATTCCCCATTGGCAGTTTTATCTGACCACCTTTTCTTACTCTAAGTGCTCATCACCACCCCCAAAGACTCATGTATACTGTTCTGGTTACCTAGTGCTGCTCTGACCATAATATACCACAAATGGGATGACCTTAACAAACAGAAGTTTATTCTTACAATTTAGAGGCTGCTAGTCCAAGTTCAAAGTGCCAGGCTCTAGGGCCTGGGTGAAAGCCCCTCAACCTTGGGGTCTAGCTTTGCCTCCTGCTCCCGGCCCACTAGAGCTAGAGGCATTTCTTCACTCAGACAGTTGCTGGCTACTGAAGCTGAGAAGCCCCGAGGTTGACAAGTGAAAAAGGTACAGTCCTGATGTTACCAAACCACACGGCAGGCCGTTAACTTATGTCCATTTTAAGTCCCAAGGTCGGCTGAGCATAGCAGGCTGCTCAACAAAGACACGGCTCCATGCAGGGTCCAAGCGTGCCATAGGCTAGAGACCATTCCCAAAGGCTTCTCCTTATATACAGGAAGCAGACCACATTCCCAAAGGCAGCTACACAGCTGCTTGTGGTAGATCCCACCAGGAGTTGATTGTCAGTCTCCTCATGGGGATTAACTACCACCAGCTGCCCAGCCACTCAACCAGGCCCAGCCAAGTTGACACACAAACCAAACTACCACATATACTTTCACAGGATCACTTCTATGCTCCTGGACACTGTCCTCTAATACTTTTTTTTTTTTTTTTAATCTGTAGGGTCAATATGATTCCACTTGGTCTGAACCACACCACACACACACACACACACACACACACACATACAGAGTCATTAGGAACATTCTCACATCTGAGCCTTACAATTCTCTCAAAAGATGAATTCTTTGTATAGTACAAATACTCATAAGTTTTTAACACTTATTAATTAATTTTTAGTTTAGTTTTGTTTTTTTTCTTGATGGAAAAGTTCAAGATATCACAGAAAAGCAAATTTTTGTTGTTGTTGTTTTAGATTAAATATAGATCTACCTGGATCCATGATCCCCAATTTCTGGAGACAATTTTGATCCTCATGCCTTAAGGGTTGCTCCTGGCATCAAGTAATGAGAGGCCAGGGATGCTTCACCACATCCTACAAGGCACAAAACAATCCCCACAATAAAGAATTATCCAGCCCAAAAGTTCAACAGCACTGAGGTTAAGAAGCCCTCGTCTAGTGGAGAATTGGGCCATCTTAGAATAGAATGTTTTTGTTGCAAAGTAATGTCCCAATTAGAAGATACCTGAAAGTTTATAACTAATCAGTCATTTTGCTGACATTGAATCCAAGATTCAGGACTTAAATATGTATGTAGGTGCTGTAATTGGTCACAGAGGAAGAACTAGAACTCACGTCTCCTGACCACCAGTGCAAGACATGTTCTGGTTATTCTTTCCATAAAATAAAAATCTGATTTTTCAAACAAGAAACAATTTAAAATCATTTAGTCATGAAGTCTGTTTCTGTATTAGGCAGCCCATAAAGTAGCCCCACTATCATGACCCCCACCTCCAGTATTCATGTCCTTGTGTAATCCTTTCCCCTTGAGTGTGGACTGGATTTAGTGACTTGCTTCTAACAAACAGTATATGGCAGAAATGATAGATTGTCACTTCTGAAATTCAGTTTTAAAAGATTCTGGCTTTTCTTTCTTGGGCGTGCTCTCTGTCTCCCTTTCTTAAACAGCTCTCTATGAGGAAGCCAGTGAGCTTGGAAGCTGATCTTCATCCAGTCAAGCCTAGAAGCCACTGTCAAGTCAATTCTGACTCATGGAGACGCCATGTGCATCAGAGTAGAACTGTGTCCATAGGGGTTTCAATGGCTGATTTTCAGAAGTGAATCATTAGATATTCCTTCCAAGGCATTTTTGGGTATACTTGAACTTTCAACCTTTTGGTTAGCAGTGGAGCACAGTGACTATTTGCAACACTTAGAAATTCCACAATGACTACAGTTTCTGCCAATACCTCAACTGCAGCTTGAGGGTAGTAGTGGTGGTTGTGTGAGGGCTGAGTCACAATTAGTTTATTGACTCACAGAATCTTTGAAAAATAAATATGTGTTATTTTAAGTCACTAAGGTTTGGGATTATTTGTTAGGTTACAACTATTACAATAAAAATGTATAATAATCTTGAAATTATGTAAGAGGAGGAAAATAATTCAAATGCTAACATATCTTTACCAACCCAGGAGCTCTTAAACCATCTTGGGACTATCTTATTGTTTTGATCATAAAATTTACTCAAATGTCATTCAGCCCAGACCTATCGTGAGCATATTTGCTGCTGCTGAAACAGTTTTAATAAGCATGTTTTTAACTCTTCTGACCAATTGTAGGAAGAAGAAAAAGACAAAGGAAATAAAATAATAATAATAAAATCTGTGTTGCCTGTAATTCCTGTTGTGTTTATTTATGCACTAGGAGAAATCATCACTTACAAAATTTAAGAAATGCACATCATCTAGTTGGTACTGCTTTTACTCACAGCTAATATATTTACAGAAGAAATAATGAAGGCTCCCTAGAGATACTGAAAAAAATACTTTACTACCCCCAAGTGGACATACAAGTTATTTTTTACAGAAATAAAATATAAAATTGACAATGTCTTCCAAAAAATAATATACAATGATTATATATCAGACTCAGGATCTCAGAGTGAGTGAGGACTTCAAAATTTAGCTTGCCCTAGAACCAGAAAGGAGGAGCTCTGGTAGCATAGTGGCTAAAGCACTTGACTGCTAACCAGAAGGCTGGCGGTTCAAACCCACCAGCCACTCCT
>NW_006921697.1:8734799-8742058 GCF_000298275.1 Orycteropus afer afer | reverse complement strand
GGAAGGAAGGTTGGGCAATCCTACTTCCGTAGTGATACTGCCTTGGAAACCCAAGGAGGGGTCGCTGTGAGTCGGGGCCGACTTGACGGCACATAACAACAACAACAACAGAACCAGAAAGGTAGGTGAAATTCCCCCTACAATCTATCTTATGCTGGCACATTTCTAATTATATAAGTTTGCTGCCTACCAAGGCAGTCCTTTCTCTTTACAGACAATCCATTTGAGCTATTCTAGTATACCTCCACTTCTCTTGGTGAAACTGTGCAAACTAGGAAAGATTTCTCTTGTTATTTACATCATTCTTAATATTCTCATTGATATTCAGAGAATGGGCTGCTACTGCTTTCCAGATAGCATATTCAAACAACCCAGACAACTAGATTTTAACTGTTCTTGCATTGAACGCAACACTAAAAATCCCTTCAACTATTGTTTCCCTTGTGAGTAAGACCCAGCAAATACTGACAGAGGAACTCCAGTGGTGCATGGTTTATGCATTCAGCTGCTAACCAGAAGGTCAGCAGTTTGAACCCACCAGCCACTCCATGGAAGAAAGATGAGGCAATCTGCTTCTGTAAGGACTTACACATTTGGAAGTCCTATGGAGCAATTCCACTTTGTCCTATAGGGTCGCTATAAGTCAGAATCAACTTGATGGCAGTGGGTTTTATATGTTCCTCAAAGGAGCACTGGTGGTACAGTGGTTAAAGTGCTCAGCCACTAACCCAAAATGTCAGTGGGAGAAAGATGAGGTAACTTGCTTCTGTAAAGATTTTCAGCCTTAGAAACCTTCTGCGGGTAGTTCAATCCTGTCTTATAGGGTCACCATGAGTTGGAATGGACTCTATGGCAGTAATATTGGGTATTTTTTGGTAATCCTGGCAAGGAACTCCTTTAGGCTTAAAGACTCTCAAAATTTGTCTGGGTCCATTTTGTGATTCATACCTCTAAGGGTTCAGTTTTGCCAAAATTTCAAACTAAAAGTCTAGAACAGTTGCTTGCCTGCATTATAGGCTCTCCAAGAAGAGATAAAGCATGCTTTTGAAGTAAAATTCCAACTTACTTATTAACTGAAGTTTTACTCCAACCAGGAGTCCAACCAGGACATTCTACTTGGGCAAACAATCAATATGCTCGGGAAGTTAAGAAATCAAATGATATAGTGAATTGGGCAAATATACTGTAAAAGACCTCTTTAAATTGTTAAAAAGCAAAGATGTCACTTTGATGATGACTAAGGTGCACCTGACCCAAGCCATGGTATTGTCAATCACCTCATATGCAAGTAAAACCGGACAATGAAAAAGGAAGACAGAAGATGTATTGATGTCTTTGAATTGTGGCATTGGTGAAAAATATTGACTATATTGTGGATTGCTAAAAAGAATGAACAAATCAGTCTTACAAGAAATATAACCAACTGCCTGGTATTGGTACAGTGACAGACACATAGAACAATGGAATAGGATTGAGGACCCAGAAATAGATCTATCAATGTATGGTCAGGTGATCTTTGACAAAGGGCCAAAATCTATTAAATGGGGGAAGAGAATTACTTATTGGATTGCTCCAAGTTCTGAAATATTGACTGGGCCATAATAATGATCAGATGAAATCTCTGTGCCTTAAAAGTAAGAACAATGCTCCACTCCCTCTCCACACTTCCATTTGGAGATTGCTTCTTCTGTGCAGACTTGGCCATGATGGCTCTCTCTCTTTTTTGCCCACCTCTTCCATGCATATCAGTTAGGTTGGGACCTGCTCTGCAGATCTGTCACATTGGTTCCCATCAATTCCCTGCAACTTCCTTTATTCATGAACCTGGTCAAACATGGCAATATTCCAAGATTTAAATCTTGAGAAGGATAGAAAACCCCTTGTATGACTTAAGTCATAAATTGTGTGTTTCAACATGGCCCTTAGAGGAGAACTCTACATTGGGGTATTGTATTCTTGAGTAGCTATTAATAAACTAGTATTTGGATTCTCACTTCATTTTTCTTACATGTGTTACTTATCCAGGAAACTAATGGATAAAAAATGTATTTTTCAGACCAGGATTTGGGCACATAGGACTCAGAACCATAATATATACTAATTCTCCTAAAATGTCATTATTAAAACTTCAAAGTATATCTTACCTAAAAAGAAACTCACAATTTGCAGTGGTATATTGAAGGTTCTGTGAAGTCCTGCAGTGAAAAAATATGCTTAACTATATTTAATTTAGGGTTTTCTACTGCTGCATGATCACAGTATCTCACTTACATAAGGTCACTAGGGTCCCATTTTTGGAAATGTTAGTATAGAATAAAGGTCAGCAAACTTTTTTTTCTGTTAAAGGCCAGATAGTATATATTTTAGGCTTTTTTAGCCATATAGTTTCTATTGAAACTACTCAACACTCATAGCATAAAAAATCCATGGACAATATGTAAAGAAATGCACATTGCTGTGTTCCAATAATGTGACAAATTTCCCATAAATAAGAGGTTATAGTTTTTCTAGACTAAAGACATTCAAGTGATTTTCTTGGCATTTTTCTCCTACATCCACAATTTGATCCTGTTTTTCAAAGTCTAATATCTTTGATGAGGGAAAACATTGGAGGTAAAAAACAGAGAAAAGAGATTCTTCTTTTTGACCTAAGTGTATTAGCTTTGCTTTTCATTGTTTTGTTTCTTTCCTTTGTTTTTTCATCTGCAACGAAAAGTTCTAAGCAAGAAAACTGGTTTTCTGGAAATAGAAATTCAAAAGCACTGGGCAGAAACCCAAAATGTGGGGAAAGACTATTATTGCCAAGAAAAGAAAGGAACAAGAGGGAGAGATTCTAAAAGGAACAAGAGAATCTTTGCCATAGTGCATTTCTCCCATTTCTCCTTTTATGCTTTTTTTCAGAAACTTCACCCTTTACAAGGTGGTATGCTGGTGCTTAGAGTCCATTTTGTCCCTCATCCGTAGGAGTGGTCTTTCTCCTCCATAGAGGTGGAAAGAAGTTAAAGGAGTGAAGAAAGAAGATAGCCTCAGGCTTCCATTTGGGATCAGAGTGAATGGTCAATAATCCTAAATAAGTCTGTTCTTTTTCTTATCTTTCCTTTTGAGTGTTGTTTTTGAAAATTCTAATCCTTTCAGTAATCATTTATATGCACCTTTTTATAGCTAAATTTCTCTCTATTGCCCCAGGGAAAACTTTCTTATCAAGCTCACCAATAGCCTCCTGTTGTCAATTATCAATCCACTTCTTGCTCAATCTCTCAGCTGCATTGATTTATGTGACTCTTTTCCTTATTTGAAACACTTTCTTTACTTGATTCTTTGTACACTACACTATACTAGTAAAAGTTCTCCAAAGAAAAAAAAATCAATTTTATATATCTATATCATCTATCTATATGTATATTTATAAAAATACACATACATATGTGTGTGTGTGTGTGTGTGTATCACCATACCTGGGTGGTGCAAACAGTTAACAAGCTCAGCTGTTAAATGAAAGCATGGATGTTTGAGTCCACTCTAAGTCACCTTAGAAGAAAGGCCTGATGACTTACTAACAAAAACCTATGAGCACAAGAGTCTGTGACCAGCAAGATGACATTGGGGAAAGGAAGAATACTGAAATGTGCACATAATATATAGACAACAGAGGCAAATACTAGTATATGCACAATACTGCATTACTACTAACACCAAACACCAGGCTATGGATAAATGCATAGAAAGGTAAGAAGATCAGGTGGGGGTCAGCAAACTGGAATATACTCTAGACCAAGTATAGATATGGCTAAGGATAATCTTACATGTGCATTTGTGCTACAAAATTAGCCACACACATTACAGAAGCAACAGAAGACAGAGTTGGAGTAACCCTTCAGAGACAACCAAACATCTTGAGAGAAAGAATCACAGGGCCTGCTGACTTGGGACCATAATCTCGATCTTGGAAAGAGTAGGAGGAAAAATGTGGAACAAAATTCAAAAATACAAAAATGACCAGAATTACTGGTCAGATAGTCTAGCAGAACCCCCAAGACTGTGGCCCCTGGTAACCCTTTGGGCCTAGAAATGGACTCACTCTCATGCATTGGCTCTCAGCCCAAAAGTGCAAAGACCTATATGCAGAACACCTATCCCTAGGGAGATGCACTTTTTAGAGTAATCAGCCATGAGACACCAGAGGGGCAACATTCACACAGCAGGAAAGCTGGACAGACAGGAATGCATAGTTAAGAAGGGCACAGGGAAGGGGTAGTTACAGGGAGTGGAGGGGAGTAGAGTTTCTTATGTTTAAGGATGGTAATCAGGGTATGAAATCAAATGTGCACAAACTGCTGAATGTAAAACAAATTTGCTCTGTAAATTTGCACCAAAAGCACAATAAAATAAAAACAGACATGAAGCATAGTTCTACTCTGACACACATGGGTTCATTAGGAATTGGAATGAACTCAAACACTATATATATATATATATATATATATATATAAAATCACACACACACACACACACAACTGAGGACACATTTTGGGAAAGGTTAGTACATACTAGAAATCAGCAAAATTTGTATTATATTGAATGTATGTATATACATTTTACACCAGGCTGTATTTTGGCTCTCATAGACTTGTTTCAATTTTCTTCAGCTTAAACTTGCATATGAGCAATTGATGCTCTGTTCCACAGTTTGCCCCTGGCCTTCTTCTGATTGATGATATTGAGTTTCTCCATCATGTCCTTCCACAGATATAGTCTATTTGATTTCTGTGTATTCTACAAGTGAAATTCACATGTATATTCACTGCTTAAATTATTGAAAAAAGGTCTTACACAATAACATCATGTGGTCTCTGACATAATTTTTATCACCAAGGCCATATTTTTAAATATATATCATTTAAAATGTTATTTTAAAGAACTACATGAGAGTCAAAACACAATGTTGAGTATATACCATCAGAATTTAGAGATCATTGGAGAAGAGATTTGACAAATTGAATATAAATGACCAAAGACCAGAGGAGTTATGAGATGACAAAAAAAAAAAAAACAAACATATGTGAAGAAAGTAAAAGGCTGTTGAAATGAGAGGGAAGGAAAAAAAGACCAAAATGGATGTCAGAAGAGACTGTGAAACTTACTCTTTAACAAAGAATAGCTAAAACAAATGGAAGAAATGATGAAGTAAAATATTTGAACAGAAGGTTAAAAAGGTAGCTCAAGAAGAAAAAGTAAAATACTATAATGATAGGCAAAGATGTGGAGTTAGGAAATCAAAGGGGAAGAAAACACTTGGTGTTTCTCAAGCTGAAAGAACTGAAGAAAAACCCAAGACTCTAGTTGTGATATTGAATGATTCTGTGGGCAAATATTGAATTATGCAGGAAACCTCAAAAGAAGGTGGAAAGAATATACAGAATTACTGTACAAAAAAGAATTGGTCAACATTCAACCATATCAGAAGGCAGCATATGATCAAGAACCAGTGGTACTGAATGATGAAATCCAAGCTGCATTGAAGAAACTGACAAAAAACTAGACTGCATGAACTGATGAAATACCCACTGAGGTTTTTCAACAGTGGATACAATGCTGGAAGTGCTCACTTGTTTATTCCAAGAAATTTAAATGACATCAAACTGGCTAGCTGATTAGAAGAGATCCATATTTGTGCCCATTCTAAAGAAAGGTAATCCAATAGAATGTGGAAATTATCAAACAATAGCATTAATATCACACGCAAGTAAAATTTTGCTGGAAATAATTTTAAAATGGTTATAACATGTTCTACATCCTACTTTGGTGAGTAATGACTGTGGTCTTAAAAGCTTGCAAGTGGCCATCTAGATCTCTCCTCATTTTAGAGCAAAGAAAGAAGAAAAACAAAGACGCATGGAAACAATTAGTCTAAGGTATTAGTGGAGCATGCGAACTTCAGCCTGTATGACTCTGAGACTAGAGGAACTAGATGGTGCCTGGCTACCATTGTCAATCACTTGGAAAAGGATGAGTGCAGGAGATCCTGGATGGAGTGGGAGAACTGAGGAACAAAACTCAAAATCACAAAAAAAGACCAGACTTACTAGTCTGATACAGTCTGATGAAACCCCTGAGACTATGGCCTCTAGTTTCCCTTCAGGCCTGGAATTGAACTCACTTCTGTGGCTTCTAGCTGAACAATAGACAGGCATATAAGGTGAATATTTACACCAGGTAGATACATTCCTTAGAACAATCAATCATGAGAAAGCAGAAGAGCAGTAGTTTCATGGGGAGATAGCTCAGGAGGCAGGAATGTATAGGAAAGAAGTAGGCAGTAATACATGGGAAAGAAGTACACAGAGAAGCCCTAATTACAGGGAGGAAGTGGGAACAGAGCTGTTACATTTTGGGCATTGCAGTCAATATCATGAAAAAAAATGTGTATGAACTAGTGTATGGAAAAATGACTTTTCTCTGTAAACTTTCACCCAAATCACAGTAAAATTTTAAAATAATAATAACAGTTGC
The DNA here is from genome assembly GCF_000298275.1 of Orycteropus afer afer. Classification (NCBI taxonomy): domain Eukaryota; kingdom Metazoa; phylum Chordata; class Mammalia; order Tubulidentata; family Orycteropodidae; genus Orycteropus; species Orycteropus afer. Next base: position 8,735,548 of record NW_006921697.1, on the reverse strand, counting down.
ACATCAACAGGGAATTGCCAGAAATTCAACCCAGTTCAGAGGAGAACATAAAAAAGGAATGTCATTGTTGATGTCAGATGTATCCTGGCTGAAAACAAAGAATACCAAAAAGATGTTTACCTGTGTTTTACTGATTATGCAAAGGCATTCAGCTTTGTGGATCATAACAAATTGTGGATAACATTGCAAAGGATGGGAATTCAAGAGCACTTAATTGTGCTCCTATGGAAACTGTGCATACACTAAGAGGCACTAGTTTGAACAGAACAAAAGGACACTGGATGGTTTAAAATCAGAAAGGGTGTGTGTCAGACTTGTATCCTTTCATCATACTTATTCAATTTGTATTGCTAAGAAAATAATCTAAAAAGCTGGGCTGTATGAAGAAGAATGTGCTATCAGGATTGGAGGAAGACCCATCAACAACCTGCTATATGCAGATGATACAACCTTGCTTGCTGAAAGTGATGATGATTTGAATCACTTACTGATGAAGATCAAAGCCTACAGTCTTAAGTATGGATTACCTCTCAGCATGAAGAAAATGAAAATCCTCACAACTGGACTGTGGTATAGTAAATTACTTTGTGTGGCTTTTCTACCCATAAGTCTTTGTAAACTCCAAGGTGGAATTTGCTATGAGCAACTGAGGAGCTCCTGATTGCTGAAGGTGTCCACCTGGAGTATTTCTGTTGGGAGTGGCACAAAACAATGTTCTGGGAGGTGCCCACTCTCTCTCAGGTGCTTAG
>NW_006921697.1:8721302-8734584 GCF_000298275.1 Orycteropus afer afer | reverse complement strand
GTGGCCACTGCAGTGAATTATCGAACCCAGGAGAGAGGTGGTGGGTGCTTTGGGAGGAACGGTTGGTGAAAGGGCTGGAGGGAGGCAGCATGTTTGGCCTTGCAGTAAGTAATAGGCCTTGGGTTACTGCTGTCTTCCTCTTGTGAGATTAGAGGAGGTCAGAACATGTGGCCTCCTTGCCGTTTTTGCATGGACACATAAGGAACATCACAGTAAATGGAGAGAAGATTAAGTTAGCAGGGATTTCAGTTTACTTGAATCCAGTCATAGCCATAGGAGCAACAGTCAAGAAATCATATGACATATAACACTGGGCAAATCTGCTGCAAAAAAAAACCTTTTTAAAGTGCTAAAAATCAAAAACGTCAGTTTGAAGACTAAGATGTGCCTATCCAAGCTAATTTATTTTCAATAATTTCATATGTATATGAAAGCTGGACAATGAATATGGAAAGACAGAAAAGTTGATGCAAATGAATTGTGGTATAGGCAACGAACATTTAATATACCATAGACTACCAGAAGAATGAACAAATATATCTTCGAAGAAGTACAGCTGGAATGCTCACAAGAAGCAAGAATGGCCAGATATCATCACTCCATACCTTAGTCATGTTATCAGGAGGGACCAGTCCCTGGAGAAGGACATTATGCTTCATAAAGTAGAGGGTCAGTGAAAAAGGGGAAGACGCTCAACAAAAGGGATTGACACAGTGGCTGCAAAGATGGGATCAAGCATAGCAAAGATTGTGAGGATGGTGCAGGCCCAATCAGTGTTTTGTCCAAAGAGTCTCTATGAGTTGAAACTGACTCAACATCACCTAACAACAATATTATAAATATACATACACATATGTTTTATTGACTATGCAAAGGTATTTGACTATATGGGTCATAACAAATTATGGATAACATTGAGAAGAATGGGAATTCCAGAACATTTAATTTTGCTCCTGTGGAGCCTGTACATAGACAAAAAGGCTGTCATTCAAATAAAACAAGGGGATGCTGCATGGTTTAAAATCAGGAAAGATGTGCGTCAAATTGTATACTTAATCAATTTGTATGCTGAGCAAATAATCCAAGAAGCTGGACTCTGTGAAGAAGAACATGACAACAGAATTAGAGGAAGACTCATTAACAACTTGTGATATGCAGATGATATAACCTTGCTTGCTGAAAGTGAAGATGACTTGAAGATTAAAGACTACATTCTTCAGTATGGATTACATCTCAACATAAAGAAAATGAAAATCCTGACAATTGGACCAATAAGCAATATCATGAAAAATGGAGAAAAGATTGAAGTTGTCAGGGATTTCACTTTATTTAGTAGATCCATGAACAACATCCATAGAAGCAGCAGTCAAGAAATCAGATGCCATATTACACTGGTATTACAAATCTGCTACAAGATTTATTTAATGTGTTAAGAAGAAAAGATGTCACTTTGATGTCTAAAGTGCACCTAACACAATCCATGGTATTTTCAATAGCCTCATATGCATGTGGAAGCTGGACAATGAATAAGGAAGACCAAAGAATTCATGTTTTTTAATTGTGGTGTTGGCGAAGAATACTGAAAATAGCATGGACTGCTAATAGAATGAACAAATCTGTGAAGCTGGAATGCTCCTTGGAAGTGAGAATGGCCAGACTTCATTTCCCCTACTTTAATCATGATATCAGAAGGGACCATTCCCTGGAGAAGAAAAGTACACTTGCAGTGTTTCATTCTGTTGTGCATGGGGTCACTGATGGGAGCCAACCCAACAGCACCTAACAACAACAAGTACATAAATATAAGCATATACATTTATGTGTGTGTGTATATGTGTGTGTGTATGTATATGAATGTGAGAGAAAGACTGTTGATTTGTTTTAAGGAATTTGCTTACACAATTGTGAAGGCTGGCACGTTTAAAATCCATAGTTCAGACACAAAGCTGGAAATTCTGGTAGTCTTGTCTATGTTATATTCTTGAGGCATAATCCTATTCCTTTGGAAAACCTTGGTCTATGTTCCTAAGGCTTTCAAATTATTAGATGAGGCCCATCCATATTGTTGAATGTAATCTGCTTTACTTAAAGTAAACTGATTTATGTCAACATGAACCTTCATAGCAACATCAAAACTAGTGTTTGATCAAACAACTGGGCACTATAGCCTAGCCAAGTGAACACACAAAATTAACCATTACACACACACTCACCTTTCAAACACTCTCAAACATTTCTCCCATACCACTCTAATTTAAGGAACTACCACCTCTTACTTGGCTACCAAATAGCTTCTTACGTACTCTTCTTGATTTCACTTTTGCAATAGACTATTCTCCACAGAGGAAACAGAGTGATGGTTGATTTGATGCTTTTTTAAAATTGTAAATCTGTTCAAAGTCCACTTATGGAATGTCAACACACTTTAAAAACCCAAATTCACTACATGGCCTACTGAGGCCCTGGGTAAAATGTGGGCCCACCAACTCTGACTTCCTCCTCATCCCACCCTCACCCTGCACCAGTTTCACTAGCCTTTTAGCTCAAACTCATGTCATGGTCTTTGTGCTTGTCTGGTCAGCCTGTAAAATACTCCTTGAGGGGTGTTGATTGTTTGTATCTTTACTTCTTACAGAGTAACATTCAAAAATCACATCTCCAAAAAGCTTTTCCTGGCCAACATATTTAAATTAACAATTTCAAAGTGCTTAAGTGTAGTATATACTTGTTTATTGTCTGTCCACCTGATAAGAAGTAAGCCTTATGAGGGCATGGACTTGGACTGTACTATTTACTACAGTAACACTAGTAGCTAAAACATTGCATACAAAATAGGCAATCAGAAAATATACTGAACTCTGGGATAAAACACTTAAAAAACACAGTATTTAGTATTAAGACTCTATAAACCTCATTTATTTTATTTAGAGGAAAGGAAGTGATGGAGAGTCCTGCAATTACTACAAAGATACAAGATACAGCACTAAATATTAAAAAAAAAAAAAAAAAAAGAAAAGGATAAGTAAAATTTTTTGATAGAATGGTTGAGTTAGAAATTACTTCTGATTTGGAAAGGCTCTACAGAGCAGATGACATTAAATTGAACACTAGATAATGATATCTTGCTTAAAAGAAGAGGAAGAAGGAGTTGCATGAAAAACAATAGGAAGGTAAAAAGCATGTTCATTCATTTATCTAATGAATATTTATTGAGTCTCTTTTATGAGCTTGCTAGGCATTGTTCTAAATTGTGGGGATTTACAAGTGAATAAGATAGAGAAGAATACAAGATTACATCCTCAAAAAGTTTATGCTCTATTGGGAAAACTAAATCCATAAGAAAATAAGCAAAAAATAAATAATATGAATATATATATACATATATACATGTTGTTGTTGTTGTTGTTGTTGTGCCGTCGAGTCGGCCCCGACTCATAGCGACCCCTCCTTGGGTTTCCGAGGCAGTTATCACTACAGAAGTAGGATTGCCCAACCTTCCTTCCGAGGAGTGGCTGGTGGGTTTGAACCGCCAGCCTTCTGGTGAGCATACATACACACATATATATACATATATACAGACATGCATATATATGTGTGTGTGTGTATATATGTATATGTATATAAACAGGGTCATGTAACAAATTGGGTATGGCATTTGTTGTTAGGTACTGTAGAGTTGGTCCTGACTCATAGTGACCCTATGGACAACAGAAGGAAACACTGCCTGATCCTGCACCTTCCTCACAACTATTACTATGTTTGAGCCCATTGTTGCAGCCACTAGATTAATCCACCATCTCCTCTATTTTTCTGACCCTCTACTTACCAAGATTGATATCTTTTTCCAAAGACTGTTCCCTCCTAATAACATGTCCAAAGTACATAAAATAAAGTTTCACCATCCTCCCTTCTAAGGAGCATTCTGGCTGTACTTCTTCCAAGACAAATTTGTTCATTCTTCTGGCAGTGTATGATATATTCGGTATTCTTTGCCAGCACCATAATTCAAATGCATCAATTCTTCTTTGGTCTTCCTTAAGAAAGGGATAAAGAATGGGATGGGATAAAGAGTTCCTAAAAAATTAGGTTAGGGATATGAGTACTGCTTGAAATAAATTTGTCACAGAAGTTTTCTATAGAGAGTTCTGGGAACTAAAGGATGAGAAGTCGTCAGCTCTACACAGAGTTGAAGAAAAATTACACCAAGCAAAGAAATGATAGGGGCAAAGGCCCTGCAGTGGAGAAGGGAGATAGTTATTAGCACTACCAGCAGACCATTTCTGACTCCATACCTCCCAGGCACTTGTAAGATTACACTTCCTTGTCCTAGATGGGGCCTTGTGATTAGTCCTAGCCTCTAAATTGTGAGCAAAAGTAATGCTCATCTGTTCCAGGCTAAGCCCTTTATTATTGATGCAAGATCCACCAGAATTTTTTCTCTTTTGAATAACAACTGAAGGTTGGGCAATCCTACTTCCGTAGTGATACTGCCTTGGAAACCCAAGGAGGGGTCGCTATGAGTCAGGGCTGACTCGACGGCACATAACAACAACAACAACATTGTCAGTTGGGATGATGACTGTTTCATTGTGATAATGGTTAGCAGAGCCTCTCTAAACAACAACAACAAAATGTCATCAAGTTGATTCTGTCCTAAAGCTACCCTAAGGGACAGAGTAGAACTGTCCCACAGGGTATTTCTAAGGCTGTAAATCTTTATAGAAGCAGATTGCTTCATCCTTCCCCCACAGAGCAGCAGGTAGGATCGAACCACTAACCTTTGGTTAGCAGCCAAGCGCTTTAACCACTATGCTACCAGAGCTCCTAGAGGCTCTCTGCTGACCTAAAAAATAGATACAAAGGAACATTCAAGTAAGACTCTTGTATGAACATATGTCTTAATTTATCTTAGGTAGATATCTAGGAATGGAATTCCTGGTTCAAATGGTGTCCTGGTTACCTAGTGCCATTCTGACAAGAATATACCACAAATAAGATGGCTTGGACAAACAGGAGTTTATTCTCTTACAGTTTGGAGGCTTTAAGTCCAAGTTCAAAGTGCCAGGCTCTAGGGGCTGGGTGAAAGCCCCTCAACCTTGAGGTTCAGCTCTGCCTCCTTTTCCTGGCCTACTGAAGCTAGAGGCTTTTCTTCACTCAGACAGCTGCTAGCTGTGGAGCCTGCGAAGCCTAAGGTTGACAAGTAAAAAGGCACAGTCCTGATGTTACCAAACCACATGGCAGGCCCTTAATTCAAGTCCATTGAAAGTCCCAAGGTCAGCAGAGCATGGCAGACTGCTGAACAATGACAACACAACTACATGCAGGGTTCAAGTGTGCCATAAGCTAGAGACCATTCCCAAAACTTCTTCTTATATATGGGAAGCAGCCCACATCTCTAAAATAGCTACTCAGCTGCTTGTGGTAGATCCCACCATGGAGCTGATTGCCAGTGTCATCATGGGGAATAACTACTACCACCTACTGCCCAGCCACTCAACCAGGCCCAGACAAGTTGACACACAACCTTAAATACCACAAATAGTAACTCTATTTTTTTAAAAAACATTTCAAGAAACCACCAAAGTGATTTCCAAAGTGGCTGTACCATTTCACATTCACATTTCACTAGCAGTGCATGAGGGCCCCAATTTTCCACATCCTCACCAACACTTGTTATTGTCATTCTTTTTGATTATAGCTATTCCAGTGTGTGTGAAGAAGTATATTTTTGTGGTTTTGCTTTGCATTTCCCAAATGACTAATGAACAACGACTTTGTTTATGCTGGGCAAGAGTTCATACGAGGAGACCATTAAAGAGACTCTTTCAAAAGTCTAGATTATGAATGATGGATGAGGTTGCAACAGCAAAGAGGAAAAGAAGATATATTTTGAAAACAATGAAAATATTATGCTGAAGGATTACGTGTAAAGGGTAAGAGGAAGGAACAAATCAAGGTTGACTCCTAGGTCCTTGGATTGCATAGCTGGGTGGATGAGGATGTTGTTTACTAAGATGATAAAGCCTTGGGGGGGGGAAAACACTGCCATCAAGTGGTTTCCAACTCATAGTGACCCTCATTGGGTTTCTGAGTCTGTAAATCTTTACCAAAGTAGATCATCCTGTCTTCTTTCCACAGAGCAGCTGGTAAGTTTGAATTGCTGACCTTCTGGTTAAGAGTCAAGTCCCTTGCCCATTATGCCACCAGAGCTCATATTAGGGAAAAGAAGAAGTTGTAAAACCCAACTTTGAAAGTGTTGATGTAAAACACCTATTAAACATCAGAGATGAAACAGTAAAGAGGCAGCTGAATGTATAAATCTAGAACACTGTAGAGAATAGAGGATGCAAATAGAAATTTCAGAACCATTTTCATCCATATAGTGTTCAAAGACATAGGGCTCAATGATATCACTGCATGAGAATGCATAGACAGAGAAGATGGTCCAGGACCAATTAGAATTAAGAAGGACTAAGCAGCAAAGCTCTGGTAGCATAGTGCTCCTCAGAAGGAAGGTTGGGCAATCCTACTTCTGTAGTGATACTGCCTCGGAAACCCAAGGAGGGGTCGCTATGAGTCAGGCCAACTCGATTGCAAATAACAACAACAACAAAGCAGCAAAAAGAGACCAAGTTGGGGGCACTTAGAGGGGCCAGAGGAGTATTAGGAGAGGGTGGTCTCCTAGAGATCAAAGTAAAAGGTTTTAAGAAGTAACCATTGATGAATAGTAGATGGGAAGTAAGAGTTCAAAGAAGTTCCCATAAATGCTAGCAAAAAGGTGATCATTGACAAGAATGGTTTCAATGAAGTGATGATAGTAAAATCCAGATTGGTGTGGATTAAAGACATAGTAGGAAATGAGGAAATAGATACATTGAATATAGACCACTACTTCAAGATTTCTTGCAAAGGAGAAGAGAAAATATGGTGGTAAAAGAAGTAGAATTTGGAATCATTGGAGGTTATTGTAAAATCTGAGAAACCACAATATGTTTATATGCAATGAGAATGATCGGGTGAGATGGAAGAAACACTGATGCAAGAGATGGGGTTGGAGAAAACTACAGAAATGGGCTCCTAGAGAAAGCTAAGAGAGCTGGGACAAGAAGAAAGCACCAGGAGAGAGTCCATCCTTTGATAGAAGCAGGTGAAAGGATGTAAAAGGGGATAAGAATCCAAATAATGAATGATTCCAGACTCTGTAATGTATAGATGAGGGTGGTCTCCTAGAGATCAACTCCTCTCTGCTTCTATTTTGCCAGGCAAGATTATCAGATGACAGTGGGGATAGGGGTATGATATGTGAGGGAGTCAAATACAGAAGTGTTGTCCCAGAGAGGAGAAAACAAATTTACTAGTATAAAAATTCTAGGTGCTTGTGAGTACCCACTTAATATGTGTGTTCTTCAGTTGAGCTCTGGTGGGGCAGTAGTTAGTGTAAGGTTAGGTGGCCAATGTCGGGAGGAACCAGGCCAGAGGAAAAGGAAAGAAAAGTTTATTTAAAGAGTAAAATCATAGAAGCATAAAGGCTAGCTCTCAGAAAGTAAGAGAGAGCAGCAGCCCTGACTCAGTCAGTGCTCTTTTATATTCCTTTTTTCACTGTTCTTTGTTTCTTTGATTGACAGTTGAAAACGTCATTCTCTCTGGTCCTGAGGTCAGTTCTTTCTTTCCTTGTGGATCATATTGCCCTTATTGTTTTATTGTTTCTTTCCTGTAGTTTCTGTTCAAAAATAGATTTTGATAAGAACTGGACATTAGTCTAGGGCATTTCTTGGTTAACTTATTTTCAAGAATACCAGACTAGAACTTCAAATAAGAATCAAACATTAATCATTATAGTGTTGCGTGGTTAAGTATTTCCGGGAGTGTACATTCCTTTTTGCTGAGGATGTTCATTGTAAGATTTGATTTTATTAACCCTTCAGTTAGGAGCTCTGGTAGCACAGTGCCTAAGGCATCTGACTGCTAACCAGAAGGCTGGTGGTTCAAACCCACCAGCCACTCCTCAGAAAGAAGATTGGTCAATCTATCTGTAGTGATTTCACCTCAGAAACCCATGGAGGGATCGCTATGAGTCAGATTCAACTCAACATCAGTGAGGTTTTTTTTTTTTTTTTTTTTTTGCGGGGGGTGGGGAGCAGTAGTTCATGCTTTAGTCTACTAACCAAAAGACAGGTGGTTCAAATCCACCAGCTGTTCTGTGGGAGAAAGATGAAGCATTCTACTTCTTCTTCCATAAGAATTTACAGCCTTGGAAACTCTGTGGGGGCAGTTCTACTCTGTCCTATAGGGTTGCTATGAGTTGGAATCAACTTGATGGCAGTGTGGTTTTTCTGGATTTTTTGCTCTTGAATTTAAACTCCAACAGATTAGTCAGTCTACTTAATATGTGTTTTTGTAAACAATGTTTATATGTTTAGGTGCAGATACAGACCAGACAAGTAAGTTTGATATCCATTGGATTTAGCCAGGCATGCACATCAGAAGGCTAGAAAGGTAAAGATGGTAAGAGTATTTACAAAGGAATGATTACTATGATGAATGAGGATGTCTGAACTGAGTAAGGAGCCAATATAGATAAAAGCGGAGTGGTCAGTGATGCAAAAAGTTGAGGTCAATGTGTTGGAGGACCAAGTGGGGTCAAAATATTGTTGTAATAGGAGAATCAGGTTAATCAAATCAGAAGCATAAGGCTTGGTGATCATAAAGTGAGATAGATGTAGTACAGTTAGGTTATGTCAAGTTCTAGGCTGAGGTGTGATGGTGGACACCACTGGTAGAGTGTAAGCCCACTTCATTGGAAGATCTAGAACAAGCAAATGTGTAGAGATCAAAGTCAAACTCCAAAAGCCAAACTTACTGCCACAGAGTCAATTCTGACTCAAAGCAACCCTGTTTGGGTTTCCGAGGTGGTAAATCTACAGAAATAGATTGCCCAGTCTTCCTTCTGTGGAGTCGCTGATGGGTTTGAACCTTCTGGTTAGCAGTCAAATGCCTCAGGCATTACACCACCAGAGTTCCTTAAAGATCAAAGTTAGGGTCCATGCTATCAGTGATTGATTTCTTAATCTCTCTGCCTCCTCCACTCACCTATGTTGCTGATGCAACTTGTTCTCATTCCTGCTGGAAAGAGAGAAAGCATCTGTAGTCACTGGGTTGTTCAATTAATTACTTGATGCAGAAAATTAAGGTAATTAAAAAGGAAGAATCAGGTCAATCCTTCTCAATTGGCTACACTCTAGTTATCCTGGAAGATGTTAGTCTAATTGTGGAGCCTCCTTGGGCTCTGGGAAATGCCCCTAAGGCATCTCTTGTCTTTTCTCAGACATTTGCAATTTGCCAAAGGGCTTGCAATGGGAGTTCTATGTTAAGTATCTGACACCAAGAGGGCCAGTTCTGAATAATCTGAACTTAAAAGTTCCAATCCACCAAACCAACCAAACCCACTGCTACAGGCCCCATTTTGATGCACTGTGACCCTATAGGACAAAATAGAATTGCCCCATAGGATTTCCAAAGCTGCACATCTTTACTGAAGCAGACTACCTCATCCTTTCTCCCATGGAATGGCTGGCAGGTTCGAACCACAGACCTTTTGGTTAGTAGCCCAATGCTTAAACCAGAACATCACCAGAGCTCCTGGCATGCCACAGGAGATATTTACTTCAGAAGTCAGTTCTTAGTCCTAGCTCTGTGACTGATTTATATTATCACCCTAGAGAGGTCACTTCCTCCATCTGGATTCAAGTCACTGTCTGTACCATGAGACCAAAAAAAGAAAGGAAGAAGAAAAAAAAAAAAAAAAAACCTCACTGCCATCCTGTAGAATCTGACTCATAACAACACCCATTGGGTTTCCAAGGCCCTAAATCTTTACAGAACTAAATTGCCTCATCTTCCTCCTGCAGAGCAGCTAATGGGTTATAAACTGCTGACCTTCTGGTTAGCAAACAAATACATTAACCATTGTGCCATTAGAACTCCTTGTAGCATGAGGGGTAGGCGTGAATTTGGTCTTTCCAGAGGTAAATTATTAGGGATCTCAGACTCATTTTGATAGGTGCCAGGGGGTTTAGCAGTCCTCTGGGACTTGTTCTCCAGGGAGGGAAAAACCTACATTAAACACATAACAAGGTAATGCAACAAGTATAGCAGGACATATTGTCAGTGTCTTATTTACTCAAAGTGTAGTTCTTAGACCAAAGTGGTCAGCATCACCTGAGAACTTGTTAGGCAGGATCCTAGGTTCCTACCCCAGAATAACCAGAATCTGCATTATGACATGGTAACTTAACTGTGTATTAGAATTTAAGAAGCACTTCTCTAGGGGTCAGAAGCATCTCTATGTATTTTTTATAAGCAGAAGGTGGAAATAAATCTGGAAATAATGGGTTCTTTAACATTTGTCCTTAATCATTGTGCAGATTTTGCCTGCATATGATGTGATTGAAAATTCCATGGCTTGGGATAGGTACACTTTAGTTCTCAAGTGACATCTTTGCTTTTTATCACTTTAGAGAGATCTCTTCCAAGGATCTGCCCAATGCAGTATGTTACTTGATTTCTTGATTGCTGCTTCCATGGGCATTGATTGTGGATCTAAGTAAAATGAAATCTTTGACAATTTCAATCTTTTCTCTGTTTACCATGATATTGCTTATTGTAGTCTTTGATCTTCATCAGTAAGTTCTTCAAATTCTCTTCACTTTCAGCAAGCAAGATTGTGTCATCTACATATTTATTGCAGGTTGTTAATGAGTGTTCCTCCAATCATGATGCCTCATTCTTCTTCATTTAGTTCAGTTTCTTCTCAGCATACAGATTGAACAAATATGATGCAAGTAGAGACCCTTGATGCACAACTTTTTTGTTTTATTTTAAAATGCTCAGTATCCCCTTTTCTATTCCAACAACTGTCTCCTGTTCTATGTATAGGGTCCTCACGAGAACAGTTAAGTGTTTCTGGAATTCCCATTCATTGCAAAGTTATCTGTAATTTGTTATTTTCCACACAGTTGATTGTCTTTCCATAGTCAATAAAACACAAGAAAACATCTTTCTGGTAGTTTTTGCTTTCAGCCAAGATTCATCTGACATCAGCAATGATATCTTTCATTCCACATCCTCTTCTGAATTCAGTTTACATTTCTGGAAGTTCCTTGGCAATATATTGCTACAACAATTTTTAAAATATCTTCAGCAAAATTTTACTTGCATGTGATATTAATGATATTGTTTGATAATTTCCACATTCTGTTGCATCATCTCTCTTTGGATTGGACACAAATACTGATCTCTTTCAGTCAGTTGGCCATGCAGCTGTCCTACAAATTACTTGGCATAGATGAGTAATTGTCTCCAGGGCTGCATCCGTTTTTTGAAACATTGCAGTGGATATCCCATCAATTCCTGGAGCCTTGTTTTTTGCCAATTCTTTCAGTGCATCTCAGACTTCTTCCTTCAATACCATTGGCCTATGCCACCTCCTGAAATAGTTGAACGTTGACCAATTCTTTGTTGGACAGTGACTCTGTGTATTCCTTCCATCTTCTTTTGCTGCTTCTGGCACTATTCAATATTTTGTCTACAGAATCTTTCAAGATTTCAACTCAAGGCCTGAGTTTTCTCAGGTCTTTCAGCTTGAGAAATTCCAGGCATGCTCTTCGCTTTTGGTTTCTAACTCCAAGTCTGTACACATTTCATTATAATACTTTATTTTCTTGAGCCACCCTTTCAACTCTTCTGTTCAGCTCTTTTATTTCATTATTTCCTCCATTCATTTTAGGAACTACATTTAACAGCAAGTTTTAGAGTCTATTCTGACATCCATTTTGGTCTTTGCTTTCTTCCTTGTCTTTTACATGAATCTTTGCTTTCTTCATGTAAGATGCCCTTGATATCATCTCACAACTCGTCTGGTCTTTGGTCACTGGTGTTCACCAGTGCATCAAATCTATTCTCCAATGGTCTCTAAATCCAGGTGGGATATACTCAAGGTCATATTCTTGCTCTTACAAACTTCATAAAATTATCTTCAGCTGCTTTCCACCTGAACTTGCATAGAGCAATAGATGGTCTGTTCTGCAATTGCTCCCTGGCTTTGTTGTGACTAATGATATTGAACTTGTGTATCATCTCTTTCTACAGATGTTTTACTCCATTCACATCAAAGTTGACTCTTCTTTAAGGAGGCAGCTCTTCCCCAGTCTTATCTTGAGTGTCTTTCAAACTGAGAAGTTCATCTTCTGTCACTATATGAGACAATGATCCACTGTTTTTCATAAGGTTTTCACTGACCAACCATTTTAGAAGTAGATCACCAGATCCCTATTCCTTATCTGTCTTAGGCTAGAAGCTCTATAGAGACCTGACCACCTTGCATGACCCTGCTGGTATCTGAAATACCAGTGACATAGCTTCCAGCATCAGCGATATACAAATTCCTCCATAGTATGACAAACTGACAGAGGAGTGGTGCTGCTAAAGGATTGTAGTTATTGTTTTATGTGTCGAATCGGAGCCAACTCAGAGTGATTTCTCCTGGGGTTTCCGAGGCAGTATCACTATGGAAGTAGATTACCCCATCTTCCTTCCTAGGCGTGGCTGGTGGGTTTAAACCACCAGCCTTCTGGTTAGCAGTCAAGTGCCTTAGGTGCTATGCTACCAGAACTCCTGCTAAAGGATTAAGTGTTGTTAATCTGCTTACATAAATAAAGTTACAAATCCACTAACAGAAACAACTATTGGCACTGTCCACAGTTTGCACCACTTAAGATAAAGACATAAACCCAGCTAAGGACTAAATTTTCAGAGAAATCCACACTTTGTCCTCTTTGTAAATCACTTCATATGGGGACCTTGAGCATGATTTCAGCAACCCTGTAGAAGTGATTGAGTCATCTGAAAGAGTTTCAGAAGAAGAAAGAAAGAATTCAATTTATGTGACAATTATATTGATTGTATTATGGAAATCTTTTCAGAACCACTCATTAGTAGGGCTCTGTTTAAGTGAACAAGGGAACAAAGCATAAGCCTATTACCCTGAGAAAAGTGAAAAGAGCCATGGAGGAAAAATATTAAATTCAACAAAAACTCAGTGAGGTTGACCAGTTTCAGATCCACTTTATTATTTTTCTTTCACTGACATTTATAGTTTTTAGTGAGTGTACTCCAAGTCTATCATGTTTAGTGGATAGTTATCAATGGGCATTGGAGGAATGGGATGTGAAGAATTATTATTATTAACCCCAATTATTAAAATGAATAATTTTACATCATCAGA
>NW_006921697.1:8647776-8721057 GCF_000298275.1 Orycteropus afer afer | reverse complement strand
TATTTATTTATTTATTTATTTATATTTATAATCACATTTAATAACTGACAAATTATTTGAGAGACTATATTACGTGAAAAGCCATTCATCTATCATAAATCACTGGAAACTTTCACACCAAAAGAATACCTATATTATGTTTTTCTGAACTTTTATGCTACTTATAAAATGATTTGAAGGTGAAGATATCTGTCATGTACATATGTGATCAAAAGATATTCATATTGCAAAAGAAAGGAATCTATTTCTAATCTACACCTTGACCCTAATCAAATTATTGCCCAAGTCTGGAGCAAGATACCTTCTTTTCTATAAGGTTTGATATTATTGTCAAATGAAGGACAACATCTCTGACATCATAGAATGTTGTTGTTGTTGTTATATACCATCAAATCAGCTCCAACTCATAGCAACCCTGTGTAAAACAGAAAGAAACAATGCCAGGTCCGGCACCATTCTCTCTAATTTTGCTATGCTTCAGCCCATCGTCACAGTCACTGTGTCAATCCATCTTGTTGAGAGTCTTCCCATCTTTCACTGATCTTCTTCTTTATTAAGTATATCCTTCTCCAGGGACTGGTCTCTTCTTACAACATGACAAAAGTACGTGAGATGAAATCTGGCCATTTTTGCTTCTAAAGAACATTGTGGTTGCACCTTTTCCAGGACAAATTTATTTGTTCTTCTGGTAGTCCATAGTATTTTAAATGTTTTCACCAGCACCACAATTCAAATGCATCAGTTCTTCTTTGATCTTCCTTATTAATTGTCCAGCTTTCACATATATACGAGGTGATTGAAAATATCACGGTTTGGGTCAGGCATGCTTTAGTCTTCAAAGTAATACCTTTGCTATTAAACCTTTAAAGAGAACTTTTGTAGATTTTCCCAGTGAGATACATGATCTGATTTCTTGACTACTGCTTCAATGAGCATTGATTGTGGACCAAGTAAAATGAAATCCCTGACAGCTTCAATCTTTTCTCCATTTATCATGATGTTGCTTATTGGTCTTGTGAGGATTTTTTTCTTTACATTGAGGTGTAATCCATATTGAAGACTAGTCTTTGATCTTCATCAGCAAGTGTGTCAAGTAGTCTTCCCTTTCAGCAACCAAGGTTGTGTCATCTGCATATCACATGTTGTTAATGATTCTTCCTCCAATCCTGATGCCACATTCTTCTTCATGTAGTCCAGCTTCTTAGATTATATGTTCAGCATACATTGAATAAGTATGGTGAAAAGATATAACTCTGATGCACACCTTTCTTGATTTTAAACTACACAATATCATTGTTCTGTTTGAATAACTGTCTTTCTGTCTATGTACAGCTTGATTAAGTGTTCTGGAATTCCCATTCTTCACAATGTTATCCATAATATGTTATGATCCACATAGTCTCACGCTTTTGCCTAGTTGATAAACCACAGGTAAACATCTTTCTGATATTCTTTGCTTTCAGCCAAGATCCACCTGACATCACCAATGATAGCCCTCATTCCATGCCCTCCTCTGAATCTGGCATGAATTTCTGGTAGCTCCCTATTGATGTATTGCTGCAATGATTATTGAATTATTTTCAGCAAAATTTTGCTTGTGTGTGATATTAATGATATTTTCCCATAATTTCCACATTCTATTGGATCACCTTTCTTTGGAATGACCAAAATAAGGATCTGTTTCAGTCAATTGGCCAGGTAGCTCTCTTCCAAATTTCTTGGCATAATGAGTGAGCACCTCCAGTGCTGCATCCATTTGTTGAAACATCTCAATGGATATTCTGTCAATTCCTAGGGCCTTGTTTTTTGCCAATTCCTTCAATGCAATTTGGATATCTTCTTTCAGTATCACCAGTTCTTGATCATATGCTGCCTATTGCAATGATTAAGTGTTGACCAATTCTTTTTGGTACAGTGACTCTGTGTATTCCTTTCATCTTCTTTTGATGCTTCCAGCATTGTTCAGTATTTTGCCCATAGAGTCCTTCAATATTACAACTAAAGGGTTGATTTTTTTTTCCTTTAGTTCTTTCAGCTTGAGAAATACCAAGCATGTTCTTCCTTTTTCATTGTCTAACTCTAGATCTTTGCACATTTCCTTATAATACTCTACTTTGTCTTCTTGAGTCATCTTTAAAATCTTCTGTTCCACTCTTTTATTTCATCATTTCTTCCACTTGCTTTAGCTACTCTCTATTCAAGAGAAAGTTCCAGAGTTTCTTCTGACATCCATCTTGGTTTTTTCTTCCTTCCCTATCTTTATAATTACTTTTGGCTTTCTTCATTTGTGATACTCTTGATGTAATGCCACAACTTGTCCTATCCATCATTGGTGTTCAGGGCATCAACCTTATTCTTCAGATGGTCTCTAAATACAGGTGGTAATAATCAAGGTTATATTTTGGCTCTTGTGGATTTGTTTCATTTTCTTCAGCTTCAACTTGAACTTGCATATGAGCTATTGATGGTCTGTTTCACAGTCAGCTCCTGGTCTTGTTCTGACTGATGATATTGAGTTTCTCTGTTGACTCTTTTCACAGATGTCACTGGTTCGATTCCTATTTATTCCATCTAGTGAAGTCCATATGTAGCTGTTTATGTTGTTGTAAAAAGATATTTTCACTGCATGGTCACTGATCTGCAAAATTCTTTCATGTAGTCTCTGCTATCATTTCTATCTCCAGGGCCATATTATCCAACTACTGATGCTTCTTCTTTGTGTACAATTATTGCATTCAAATCACCAGTAATATCAGTATATCTTTACTGCATGTTTGGTCAATTTCAGACTGCAGAAGTTGGTAAAATTCTTCAATGTCTTCATCTTTGGCTTAGTTGTTGGTGTGTAAATATGAATGTTGTTGTTATTGTTATGTGCCATTGAGTTGGCCCTGACTCATAGCGACCCCTCCTTGGGTTTCTGAGGCAGTATCACTACGGAAGTAGGATTTCCCAATTCCTTCCGAGGAGTGGCTGGTGGGTTTGAACCGCCAGCCTTCTGGTTAGCAGTCAAGTGCTTTAGCCACTATGCTACCAGAGCTCCCGTAAATATGAATAGTAGTCTGTATAGGTATTTGGATAGTATCCTATCACTGACATCACTGTGATCCAAAATAGATCTTGAAATTTTTTTTTTTTTGAGGATGAATACCACATCATTCCTCTTCAAATTTTCATTGCCAGCATACTAGATCATATGACTGTCTGATTTCAAATGACCAATACTAGTCCATTTCAGCTCACTAATGCCTATGATATTGATCTTTATTGTTCCAATTCATTTTTGACAACTTTCAATTTTCCTAGATTCATATTTCATACATTACACATTATAATTATTAATATTTGTAGCTGTTTCTTCTCATTTTGAGTCATGCCATATCAGCAAATGAAGGTCCTGAAAGCTTTACTCCAATACATCATTAAAGTTGGCTCCACTTTTAGGAGGCCGCTCTTCCCCAGTTGCATTTTGAGTGCCTTCCAACCTGAGGGGCTCATCTTTTGGCATTATATCAGGCAATGTTTCCTTGCTATTTGTAAGATTTTCAGTGGCCAATTTCTTCAGAAGTGGATAGCCCCATCTTTCCCAGTCTGTCAATCTGGATATTCTGCTGAAACCTATCCTGTATGGATGACCCTGCTAGTATTTGAAATACTGGTGGCATAGCCTCCAGCCTCACCGCAACATGCAAGCCACCACAGTAAGACAAACTGACAGACAAGTAGCAGAAGATGAGCCCCTCAGGTTGGAAGGCACTCAAAATATTACTAGGGAAGTAGATTGCCCAACCTTCCTTCCAAGGAGTGGCTGGTGGGTTTGAACTGCCAGACTTCTGCTTAGGAGTCAAGTGCCTTCGGAACTACGCTACCAGAACTCCCCCTCAAAGTAGAGTCAATCTTAATGATATGAATGGTGTAAAGCTTTCAGAACCTTCATTTGCTAATGGGGCATGACTCAATATGGGAAGGAACAGTTGCAAACATTTGATAATGATTGGAAATTGTAATGTATGAAGCATAAATCTAGAAAAATTGGAAGTTATCAAAAATTAAATGGAAAACTTAATGATTGATATCCTAGGCATTAGTGAGCTAAAATGGATTGGCATTGGCCATTTTGAATCAGATAATCAGATGGTCTACTATGCTGGGATTGACAAATTGAAAAAGAATGGTGTCCCATTCATTGTCAAAAAGAACATTCCAAGATCTATCCTGAAGTACTATGCTGTCAGTGATAGGATAATATCCATATACCTACAAGGAAAACCAGTTAATACTACTACTATTCAAATTTACACAACAACCACCAAAGCAAAAGATGAAGAAATTGAAGATTTTTACCAACTTCTGCATCACAAATTTGACCAAACATGCAATCAAGATGTACTGATTATTGTTGATGATTGGAATATGCAAGTTGGAAACAAAAAGGAAGCATCGATTATTGGAAAGTATGGCTTTGGTGATAGAGATGATGCCAGAGATCACACACTGGAATGACTTATTCATTGTAATAACCTTTTTTTCAACAACATAAACTATACTATACTTAGGGACCTTGCCATATGGAATACACAAATATCAAATTGACTACATCTGTGAAAAGAGGCAGTGGGGAAGCTCAATAACATCAGGCAAAACAAGGTCAGGATGGAGTGTGTGAATGCACCATTAATTGCTCAAATGCAAGTTCAAGTTAAAGGTGAAAAAAAAAATAATAAAACAAGTCCACAAGAGCCAAAATATGTACTTGAGTATATCCCACCTAAATTTAAAGACCACCTAAAAACAGATTTGAAGCATTGAACAAAAGTGACCAAAGATCAGACAAGTTGTCGGATAACATCAAGAACATCATACATGAAGATAGCAAAAGGTCATTAAAAAGACAGGAATAAAAGAAAAGACCAAAATAGAAGTCAGAAGAGACTCTGAAACTTGCTCTTGAATGGAGAGTAGCTAAAACGAAACAAAGAAGTGTTGAAATAGAACTGAATGGAAGATTTCAAAGAGTGGCTCAAGTAGACAAAGTAAAGTATTATAGTGAAATGTTCAAAGATGTGGAATTAATAAACCAAAAGAGAAGAACATGCTTGGCATTTCTCAAGCTAAAAGAACTGAAGAAAAAATTCAAGCCTTAAAACCCAATATTGAAGGCTTCTATGGGGAAAATATTGAATGATACAGGAAGCATCAAAAGAAGATGGAAGGGAATAGACAGAGTCACTGTACAAAAAAGAATTGGTTGACATTCAACCATTTCAGGAGATAGCATATGATCAAAAACCAATGATATTGAAGGAAGAAGTCCAAGCTGCACTAAAGGAATTGGCAAAAAACAAGGATCCAGGAATTGATGGAATACCCATTGAGGTGTTCTAACAAATGGATGCAGCTTTGGAAGGTCTATTTATCTGTGCCAGGAAATTTGGATGTCAGTTACCTGGCCAACTGACAGGAAGAGA
The DNA here is from genome assembly GCF_000298275.1 of Orycteropus afer afer. Classification (NCBI taxonomy): domain Eukaryota; kingdom Metazoa; phylum Chordata; class Mammalia; order Tubulidentata; family Orycteropodidae; genus Orycteropus; species Orycteropus afer. The sequence continues at coordinate 8,715,589 of NW_006921697.1, read as the reverse complement.
TCCATATTTGTGCCCATTCCAAAGAAAGGTGATCCAATAGAATGTGAAAATTATCAAACAATATCGTTAATGTCACAAGCAAGTAAAATTTTTACAATAATTCACAAGTAGTTGCACCAGTGTAATGCCAGGGAACTTCCAGAAATACAAGGTGAATTCAGAAGAGGATGAGGAATAAGGGATATCATCAATGATGTCATATGATCTTAGCTGAAAGCAAAAAATACCAGAAAGGTGTTTACCTGTGTTTTACTGACTGCAAGGGCATTTGACTGTGTGGATCATAATAAATTATGGATAACACTGAGATGAATAGGAATTCCAGAAGACTTAGTGGTGCTCATGAGGAACCTGTACATAGATAAAGAGGCTGTCATTAGAAAAAAACAAGGAAATATTGCATGGTTTAAAATCAGGAAGAGCAAGCATCAAAATTATATAATTTCATCATACTTATTCAATCTGCATGTTGAGCAAATAATCCAAGAAACTGAACTATATGAAGAGGAATGTGATATCAGGATTGGAGGAAGACTCATTAACAACCTGCTATATACAGATGACACAACCTTGCTTGCTGAAACTCAAGATGACTTGAAGTACTTACTGATAAGAATCAAAGATTACAGTCTTCAGTATGGATTACATCTCAACATAAAGAAAACAAAAATCCTCACAACTGGACCAGTAAGCAACATCATGATAAGTACAGAAAAGATTAAAGTTGTCAAAGATTTCATTTTACTTGGACACACAATCAACACTCATGGAAATAACAATCAAGAAATTAGACATTGTATTCTACTGGGAAAATCTGCAAAAGACCTCTTTAAAACGTTGAAGAGCAAAGATGTCATTTTGAAGACTAAGATGTGCCTAACCCAAGTCTAACCCAGCATAGAACCTACTTTAATGATATAGATAAGGTAGAGTTTGGGGGGCTTCCATTTGCTGAAGTGGCATGACTCAATATGAGAAGAAGAAGCAAACACCCATTGATAATAGGAACATGGAATGTATGAAGTATGAATCTAGGAAAATTGGAAGTTGTCAAAAATTAAATGGAACACATAAAGATTGATGTCCTAGGCATTAGTGAGCTGAAATGAACCAGTTTTAGCCAATTTGAATCAGATAACCATATGATCTACTATGCCAGAAGTGACAAATTGAAGAGGAATGGCGTGTCATTCACTGTCACAAAGAATGTTTCATGATCTATCCTGGAGTACAATGCTGTTAGTGATAAGATAATATCCATACGCCTACAAGGAAAGCCAGTTAATACTAATATTATTCAAATTTATGCACCAACTGCCAAAGCCAAAGATAAGGAAATTGAAGATTTTTACCAACTCTGCAGTCGGAGATTGACCAAACATGCAATCAGGATGTGCTGATTATCACTGGTGACTGGAATGCAAAAGTTGGAAATAAAGAAGAATTATCAGAAGTTGGAAAATTTGGCCTTGGTGATAGAAATAATGTTGGAGATTGTATGATAGAATTTTGCAAGACCAACAATTTATTCACTGCAAGTACCTTTTTCAACAACACAAATAGCAGCTATACACGTAGACTTTGCCAGACGAGTACAGGAATCAGATTGACTACATCTGTAGCAAGAGGTGATGAAGAAGCTCAATACCTTCAGCCAAAACAAGGGCAGGAGCTGATTGTGGAACAGACCATCAACTGCTCATTTGCAAGTTCAAGTTGAAGTTGAAGGCAATTAAAACAAGTCCATGTGAGCCAAAACATGACCTTGATTATATCCCTCCTGAATTTAGAGGCCATTTAAAGAATAGATTTGATGCATTGAACACCAATGACCAAAAACCAGAGGAATTGTGGGATGACATCAAGAACATCATCCATGAAGAAAGCAAAAAGTCATTAAAAAGACAGGAAAGGAAGAAAAAAAACAAAATGGATATCAGAAGAGACTCTGAAACTTGCCCTTGAATGGAGAGTAGCTAAAGCAAATGGAAGAAATGACAAGATAAAAGAGCTAAACAGAAGACTTCAAAGAGCGGTTCAAGAAGACAAAGCCAATTATTATAATGAAATATGCAAACATACGAGTGGGAAAGCAAAAACGGAAGAATAGGCTTGGAATTTCTCAAGCTGAAAGAACTGAAGAGGAAATTTAAGCCTCGAGTTGCAATATTGAACGATTCTATGGGCAATATGTTGAATGATGAAGAAATATCAAAAGAAGATGGAAGGAATACACAGAGTCACTGTACCAAAAAGAATTGATGAAGAAACATCAAAAGAAGATGGAAGGAATACACAGAGTCACTGTACCAAAAAGAATTGGTTGTTATTCATCCATTTCATGAGGAGGCATATGATCAAGAACCAATGGTATTGAAAGAAGAAGTCAAAGCTGCACTGAGGGAAGTGGTGAAAAACAAGGCTCCAAGATTGACAGGATACCCATTGAGATGTCTCAACAAACAGTGTTGCACTAGAGACACTCATTCAATTATGCCAGGAGATTTGGAAGCCAACTACCCAGCCAACTGACTGGAAAAGATCCATATTTGTACCCATTCCAAAGGTGATACCACAGAATGTGGAAATTATCCAACAATGCCATTAATATTGAACACAAGTAAAATCTTACTGAAGATAACTCAAAAATGGTTGCAGCAATATATTGTCAGAGAACATCCAGAAATGTAAGCTGGATTCAGAAGAGGATGTGAAGTGAGGGACATCATTGCTGATGTCAGATGGATCTTGGCTCAAAGCAAAAAATACCAGAAAGATGTTTACTTGTGTTTTATTGACTGTGCAAAAGCATTCGATTGTGTGGATTATAATAAATTATGGATAACATAGAGAAGAAAGGGAATTCCAGAACACTGAATTGAGCTCATGAGGAACTTGTACATAAACCAGGAGGCTGTTGTTCAAACAGAACAAGGGAACACTGCATGGTTTAAAATCAAGAAGGGAGTGTGTCTGGGTTGTATCCTTTCACCATAGTTATTCAATCTGTATGCTGAACAGATAATCCGAGAAGCTGGGCTCTATGAAGAAGAACGTGGCATCAGGATTGGAGGAAGACTCATTAACAACCTATGTTATACATATGATATAATTTTGCTTGTTGAAACTGAGGATGACTTAAAACACTTACTGATGGAGATTGAAGACTACAGTCTGCAGTGTGGATTACACCTCAATATAAAGAAAACAAAAATCCTCACAACTGAACCTACAAGCAGCATCATGATAAATGGAGAAAATATTGAAGTTGTCAAAGACTTCATATCACTTGGTTCTACAATCAACACCAATGGAAGCAACAGTCAAGATACCAGATGTCGTACAGCATTGGGCAAATCTGCTGCAAGGACCTCTTTCAAGTGCTGAAAAAAAAAGATGTTCCTTGGAAGACTAAGGTGTGTTTGACATGGATGTGAGAGCTGGACAATGAAAAAAGAAGACCAAAGAAGAGTTGATGCTTTTAAGTTGTTGTGTTGGAAAAGAATGCTGAAAGTCCCATGGGCTGCTAAAAGAACTAACAAATCTGTCCTGAAAGACGTGCAGCTGGAATGCTCCTTGAAAATAAGAATGGCCAAACTTCATCTCACCTACTTTGGTCATGTTGTTAGAAGGGACCATTCCCTGGAGAAGGATACAAGCCAAGCACAGGACCAGGTAGTGCTTTGTTTTGCTGTACATGAGGTCGCTATGAGTCAGAGATAACTTGATGGCATCCAAAAACAGCAACAACCCAAGTCATAGTATTTTCTCTCACCTCACATGCATGTGAAAGCTGGACAGTGAATAAGGAAGATTAACAAAGAATTTATGCCTCTAAATTGTGGGGTTGCCAAAGAATATTGAAATACTGTGAACTGCCACAAGAATGAACAAATCTATCCTAGAAGAAGTGCAGTTGGAATGCTCCTTGGAAGTGAGAATGGCCAGATTTCATCTCATCTACTTTGGTCATGTGATGAGAAGGGACCAGTGCCTGGAGAATGATACCATGGTTAATAAAGTGGAGAGTCAGAGAAAAAAGGGAAGACGCTTAACGAGATGGATTGACACAGTGGCTGCAATGATTGGCTAAAGCATAGCAAGGATTGTGAGGATGGCACAGGACAGGGCAGCGCTTTATTCTGTTGTTCATAGAATCATTATGGTTGGAATTGACTCAATGGCACCTAACAACAACTACTACATTATAATACCAACTAGACTAGTGTTTTACCAAACAGCTCAGCACACAGCCAAGTTGACACATAAAATTAACCATCAAACCCTATGTATACAAAAACTAAGTGTATATTTCATACACTGCCCATTAATTCTTATCTATCTTCCTATTACACTGTGAGTTTCTTGTTGAATAAACAGTAGAATGAAGGTTATATATTTCATGATGTTTAATTACTTGAGTAGTTTTGCTAGGAAAAGCTTCTAGGAAACAGTGGCTTCATTAGGGTTGATATCATCCAGTGTGTTACCCCCACCCCATGGATTTTGCCCCATACCAGACCATACAGAATCCTTAGTGATGTCTATTATTAATTTTAATCATAGAATGCTGTTGCTATTAGGTTTTCTTGAGTCAGCTCCATCTCATAGAGACCGCGTGTCCAACAGAACAAAACACTGCGTAGTCCTGTGCCATCCTCACAATCTTTGCTATGCTTGAGTCCATTGTTGCAACCACTGTACCAATCCATCTCATTGAGGGTCTTCTCATTTTTCACTGACCCTCTACTTTACCAAGCATGATATCCTTCTCCAGGGACTGATAAATTCTGACCACATGACCAAAGTACAGGAAACTAAGTCTCCTACTTGCTTCTAAGGAGCATATTAGCTATATTCCTTCCAGGACAGATATGTTCATTCTTCTGACAGTCCATGGTGTATTCAACATTCTTTGCCAACAACTAGTTCAAATGTACGACTTTTTCTTCTGTCTTCCTTATGCATTTTCCAGCTTTCACATTCATATGTGGCTATTAAAAATACCATCGCTTAGGTCAGGTGCACCTTAGTATTCAAAATAACATTTTTGCTCTTTAATACTTTAAAGAGATCTTTTGAAGCAGATTTGCCCAGTACAGTACATTATTTGCTTTCATGAGTTCTGCTTACACAGGCATTGATTATTGATCCAAGTAAAATGAAATTTCTAACAACTTCAGTGTTTTCTCCATTTATTATGATGTTGCTTATTGGCCCAGTTGTGAGGATTTGTTTTCTTTATGTTGAGGTATAATCCATATTGAAGGCTGTAGTCTTTGATCTTTATCCACAAGTTCTTTAACTTCTCTTTGCTTTCAGCAGAGGTATGTCTTCTGCATATCATGGATTGTTAATAATTCATCCTCCAATCCTGATGATGAAAATAATTCAAAAATAGTTGCAGCAGTACATCGACAGGAACTGCCAGAAATTCAAGCCGGATTCAGAAGGGGATGTGGAACAATGGATATCACTGCTGATGTCAGAGTGAATCATAACAAATTATGGATAACATTGTGAAGAACAGGAATTCCAGGACACTTCATTGTGCTCATGAGGAACTTTTACATAGAACAAGAAGTAATTATTCGAACAGAACAAGGGGATATTGTATGGTTTAAAATCAAGAAAGGTGTGAGTCAGGGATATATCCTTTCACTATATTTATTAAATCTGTATGCTGAGCAAATAATACAAGATATTGGAATACATGAAGGACAACATTATTAGTTACAACACTATGAGTAACTGAGCAGAAACCCTTTTTATTTTTCTCCTTCTTTTCCTTTAATTACTTCTTCATTCTCAAAAAAATTATTGATATAAGTTCATAATACTACTTACTACAATATTGTAGCTAAAACCCCAGAAAACTTGACAATATCAGTGACTATAAATACATTGATGGCAAGTAAAACAGCATTGCTTGTTTGTAGCACATGCAAACAAAACCATGTAATATGAAGCGTCATTGTACCTGAGTAATAGTGACAGGTCTGACCATTTTTTTGTTATGACCATTAGAAAGTTCAAAAAGTAAATTGGCACATAGTTTCAAGCTGTTAGGTATATTGATACATGTAAACTGGGGTTACAAATCATGTTTTTGTTGTTACTAACTATAGGGATGGGAGCTCTGGTAGCCTAGTGGCTAAGACACTTGACTGCTAACCAGAAGGTTGGTGGTTCAAACCCACCAGACACTTCTCGGAAGGAAGACGGGGCAATCTACTTCCGTAGTGATACTGCCTCGGAAACCCAAGAAGCGGTCACTATGAGTCGGGTCCGACTCGACGGCACATAACAACAAAATAACAACAACAACAACTATAGGGATATTTTTATAAAAAATAATAAAGTTTTGCTGAAACAGTACACAAAAGTTTTATAGACAGTCATTTTGTTATTATTCCCTCTAAGAGTGTCACCACACCCCTTCATCCCATAGTGACACCGCTGCTCAGGAACTAGTATTTCCCTTTGTAAGTGCGTAGGCCCATAGCCCAGTTTCTGGGAAATGAGCCTGCTTTCATTAGACCTTTTTTTTTTAAAATCTTCCTCTGGTTATTGGTGTGCTGTCACAGACTAAATTCAGACATGAATCTGTTACTTAAGAATTTATCTATGCCCTAAATCCGGTTAGAAATAAAAACAAAAGAAATTAATTCAGAGAAACAATCTATTAGTTACAGTCACTAATTGGGTGTTTTCAAATCAAACTATCATCTCAGCCAAATAGAAAACTGTCCAATTTCACAGAGTCAAATACTTGGCCAGTTGGCCCAGTGCCTCTGCCTTTTTCCCAAGAAGCCAAATGTAAGTCCTCTCATGTGTGGGCTGAGCTGGTAGAAAATTATCCAGTGTCGGAGTGATGAGAAGACCTGTGAGGAAGATTGTCCAGTTGCCCACCCAGGAAAATACTTTTCCCTTGGTGGATTTTTTATTCCAAATTCACTATTCATTTATTTTCCTATTGCAAGTTGTTGTTGTTAGGTGCCGTCGAGTTGGCTCCAACTCATAGCAACCCTATGTACAGCAGAACAAAACTACCTGGTCCTGTGCCAATCTCACAATATTTACTATACTGGAGCCCATTGCAAATTAAATCCTTGTAACTGATCTAGAGCAGTTAGCAGCCAATTTTGCTTAAAGGGCCAGCTAATAAATAGTTTAGGTTTGTGAACAAATGAGGGTATTTTTATAGTGAGGGTATTAGATAACCATTTAAAATGTAATCATTTAAAAATGAAAAGAAAAAAAAAAAACCTTACCTTGCAGGTTGTGAAACTGTATTTGATTCTTAGTTTGTTGTCTGCCAACCCATGCTTTAGAAGTTTGCCTACTCTCTCCATTTTCAGATATTTAAAGACAACATTCACACTATAATTTTCCCCCAATCCCTAGCCATAATCTTTATTTATTCAATGTCTTCTTTATTCCTACTGTGCAAGGTTTCCTGATCCCTCCCTGTTTGTAGCCCTTTAATGAATCATCCATTTAGGAACATAGCACTCAGACTGAATGCAATACTCCATCTCTTCAGTGTGCAGCATATACTTTGGCAAGCATTGCTTATCTTACTCTGAATCCATACTTCTATTTAGAATGCTCCTCTGTTCGCCCCTCCTACCCCTACTTCATTCACATAAGGATGTCTTATTCATCACTTCTCAACCTATACCTTTTCAAAACAGCCTCCCCTAATCACTCTTCTAAAATCCTGCTTCATCCTCATCTCAGGATCTTTTTGTTTTGCTTTGTTTTCTTCATAAAATTTATGATAGTTTGTAATCCTATTTACTTGGGGAATTTTTGTTTGATGCCTCCCCAAGCAGAATAAAATAAAAGTTTCAAGAAAGTAAAGATCACTTCTAGTTCTAGCTATGATAGAGTAGCTGGTAGCAGAGTTAACTTCTGTTATGCGAAGTGAACAAAACACATAAGGCGATTGTTTATAGGCATTGGACAATGACCACTGGAGAGTTATGATCCTTTAGGGAAGGACAGCACCTGAAACAGAGCCCCCATTCACACCAGCTTTCTTCTTGACAGCATTTTTTCAAACTGTGAGATAGAGAAATATAGCCAAAGGAGAGAGCAGGAGATTTGCTGGGTTGAGGGAACAGAGATTTGAGTTCAAAGTTGTTAACATGTCTGGAACTTGAGGCATAAATCAAAACAAACTCATTGCCATCAAGCTGATTCCTTCTCATAGCAACTCCATAGCACAGAGTAGAATGGCCTTTGCAGACAAAAAAAAAATTCCTTGAGGTTTAAAAATTGCTGACACACACCTCCCATTGTTGTTGTTGTTATGTGCCGTTGAGTCGGACCTGACTCATAGCGACCCTCCTTGCATTTCCGAGGCAGTATCACTATGGAAGTAGATTGTCCCGTCTTCCTTCCGAGGAGTGGCTGGTGGGTTTGAACCTCCAGCCTTCTGGTTAGCAATCAAATGCCTTAGGCACTATGCTACCAGAGCTCCTACACCTCCTATTAATGACCCTTAAACAATCTATGTTGAGGAAGTGGAATAAGGAGACGAAGATTCAGAAATTGTCTGAAGCGATAATGAAAGACATGTTTTCAGTCAGTGTAAGAGCTGAATGATGAGACTAATAGCATTTGTTATCATTTTTAAATATGTGTTTCTAATCCAGCTCATAGAGACCGCTCCTTGGGTTTCTTAGGCGGTATCTCTATGGAAGTAGATTGCCCAGTCTTCCTTTTGAGGAGTGGCTGGTGGTTTGAACCTCCAGCCTTCTGGCTAGCAGTCAAATGCCTTAGGTGTCAAGTCATCAAAACCAAAAGCCAAACCCACTGCCATGGAGTAGAAGGCAACTCATAGTGACCCCTCCTTGGGTTTCTGAGGCGGTATCACTATGGAAATAGATTGCTCCACCTTCCTTCTGAGAAGTGGCTAGTGGATTTGAGCCACCAGCCTTCTGGTTAGCAGTCACATGCCTTAGGCACTACGCCACCAAAGCCACAGCTCCCAATACACAAATAATTAATTGTGATTAACTTTTACTTGTTGTTGTTGTTGTTATGTGCTGTCGAGTTGGACCAACTCATAGAGACCCCTCCTTGGGTTACCATCTGCAAAAAAAAATAACACTGCAATCAAGTAGCTTCTAATTCACAGCAACAGTATAAGACAGAATAGAACTGAATATTATAGAACTGAATACTACAGAATAGAAAGGTTTTGATCTTTATGGCAGCAGACAGCCTCAACTTTCTCCCTTTGTGTAGCTGGTAGGTTTGAACGCTGACATTTTGGTTACCATCTACTCTATGCATATATCCTGCCAAGAATTTTACATCAAACACTTCATTTAATCGCCAGACCTGTACTATAAAGTTAATACTATTATTTGCTTCATTTCCCATTCTGTCTGACTGTTCAAACTCATGGGCTAACCTACCATGTTTCACTCCTTCAGAAGCCTCTGTGTCTGTGTGGTGTTTTTTCATGGTAATGCTACTTTCATATTTGTACTTACTTGGAACTGAGATCATCAGGAACTGGACTCACTAACACAGTTTCTTTAGTTTATTTGTCTGGATGTGAGAAGTAACTGTTTCCTAGCAACTCTGTCCCCTATTCCCTTAATTTCCCCTACTCATTATCTTCCTCATGATCAAGTACAAATTAGCCAAATTATGGGCAGGTTTTAGATTTCCCAGAAATGGAAGGGGCACTTCAACATTTGTTTTCCTGGCATGAAGAGATGCTGAGGGCCCATGTTTATCGAGGACTAAGCAGAGAGATGAAATTGGCCATTTGTCTCATTTTGCCTATGGGTTTGTGAGCCAGGCTTCACAGAATAGGCAATTAAATGTAGTCTTTGGTATTATGGAAGAACCAATGTTAAGACCAAGAGGACCCATTATTTTGGTTAAAAGGAGATGTCCATGGCACCCTTTGGCAAAGCTAAAGGTTATTGTGGTAGTTTGATGTTCAGCTTTGTTGTGAAATCCCTAAATGATCCTCTATTCCCAACTCTCTAAATCAAACCACTGCTCAAATTGACCTGCCAAACATTTTTTGTAGAAAGATGAAAATATGACCCCTACACTGATATAAAATGCAACTATGGATTCATCCAACCCTGATCTAAAGAGTCTTCTGAAGCCAAAGACTTTCTAATTATGAATAATCTGTATTGAAGATAATTTGTCCAAAGATACTTAATTTCAGGATTATTTCCTAAAATGCTCTAATAAAGATATTTTCAGACAATTCCAGGAACCAAGGTGCATCCTGAGTGATATAAATTATTGTTCCTCTCTCATGTATTCATTCCTTCACTTGTTTATTGAACATGTATTTTTAAGCACTTACCATGTGGCAGGCATTATTCTAGATGATGGGGGTGCAGTAGAAAACAAGTCAGAGTTTTGGGGCTAGGCTTTAGGAACGTTCACAGTACACTTTTTCTTACAGACTCACACTAGGATTTTACTTCCCTGATCACTTGAAGTAAAGTCTTGCTTTGGCCTGTGAACAATGAACTGTCCTCATGTGCATCACTTTGGGGTGGAAGCTTTAAGAACAGAGTATGCTTTGCCACACTCTCTCTCCCTTTTGTCTCAGCAACTAACCTGGGTCCTGGTGCTAGAAAATCCATATTAGTCATGCTTTGCACATGATTCAGGATAGACCCATAACATCAACAATATATAAACCTCTGTTGTTTTAAGCCATTCAAATTTTTTTCATTAAAATCTAGCCCTCTCTTGTATGTACATATATACAATGGAATATTACTCTGCCATAAAGAGAAATGAAGTCCCGATAAGTTCCATAATATGGATGAATGAGATCATCAGCAAATAGACTTATTAAAAAATTGTTAAACATTGTGCTTAAAAATATTAATGCTGAGTGCAGTAAGTCAATCTCAAAAGGACAAATATTACATGATTTCACTTATATGAAATAAATAAATGTATAGAGTTTATTAGTGGTTACTGTAAAAAAGTGGGGAGAAGTCTTAATAGGCACTATTGAGTCGGACCCGACTCATAGCGACCCCTCCTTGGGTTTCCGAGGCAATATATATGTTGTGGAATAATCTGGTAACAGATAGTGGTGATGGTTGCACAACATTATGAATGTAACCGATGTCAATGAATTGTACATGTGAAAAATATTGAACTGGAAAATGTTTTGTTATATATATGTGTGTGTGTATAACAAAATAATAAAAATAAGGATTAGAAAAAAAAAATTCTAGCCCTTTCTGGTTACTAGAGGCCCATTTATTATGCACACTTAGACCAAAAATTAAAAATCTCAAGATATACTGCTCTCTTACCAAACTGACAAAATAGCCAGTGGTCACAACAAGACAAATCTTGTATTTCTGATAAGAAAAAATAACCCTATGGTGTCGTTCTCCAACTACCAAGGCATAGAGTTGCTTTGGATTGAAGCATATCTCCCAAAAAGATGTTGAAGTTCTAACCTCTGCATCTGTAAAGTGACATTATGTGGGGTAACAGGATCTTTCTTTGAAGATATTATTGATTAAGTTATACCAGAGTAGGGTGGGTTCTAGTGCTAATCCCTCTGAATTCTATTTTATAAAAGGGGAGACAAAGGAACAAAAGGATACAAAGGGAAGACACCATGTGAAGATGCATCTACAAGTAGCAAAGGAACACCAAGGACTACAAATAGCCACTAGAACCTAGGAGAGAGGCATGTCATTTCCTTCTCTCAAAGGAATTGACGAGGCTGATATCCTAATTTTGGACTCCTAACCTCTAGAACTGTGAGAAAGTAAATTTTGTTCTTTAAAACTGCCACATTGGGTATTTTGTTATGACAGCCTTTAGAAACTAAGACAGGGAGGATGTGAAGAAAAGAGTTCCTGATAGAAAAGAGAGGACCAAGGCCCTTGCTGCTGTAGGCTGGCTCAGAATCTGGCATGCACAGGTAGCGAGGGTCTGATAAGTCAGAGCTTTCAAACCTGGCCTTTTATCATTAAAAAAATACTCTTAGCACATCACTCAATCTGGGCAGGCACCCAGAAGTCAAATTCCCCAGGCAATTTTAACGTACCAGGTAGATTCTGGAATCCTGATTTAAGTCATAAGCTTTGTCATAACCATATCATGTTGGCCCTTCCATTTGACTCTACCTTGGTTCCTGATTGGTACCTCTATTCTCATTCTGAGACTGGGATTCTGTTCTGACATGGAACTTAATGACCGAAGCTTACTGACCATACATATGCCAACCCCCTTTTTCTCTGTGAACTGAACACTCTCTCCTGAACCCTCAGCTACTAGCTTGAGTTCTGTTTAACACAAGTAGATAGCAGGGGACAGCCATGACATATCTCTGTGATTCCGAGCAATAGCACTGCTTGAAGAGGCCCTGGTGGAACTCCTGTGATATATAATTTTGGGATTCTAGCAAACTCATCATCCCTTCTCAGATAAATTGTCCTGTTTAAGAGGGAAGCAATATGGCTATGTTTAACATGTGGCCCACTGCACAGTCACAGCCAATGGCATTTAAAAAAAAAAAAAAAAAAGCCAGATTAAAATGCAAAGTATTTTCTTTTTAAATTTTTGAAATTCAGAAACAAGATAGCCTGGGTTCAATAATATAGTTTTCTGAAACGGAATGTGCTCATTTGAAGCTCATTTTTTATACCAAAAAAAAAAAAAAAAAAAAAAGCCAACACAAAGAATGCCAGTCCACTTATTGGACAGCAGATAAGCAGGACTCTGCCTTGAGAGTTTTAACCATAACAACAAAAAGTTGTGGTCAGACATTGGTGAAAAATTTTAAGCTGAGAAATCACATGGAGTCAAGGATAGGATAGTTATTTTCAGCCATATTTGTGTTGGTAAGTCATCTTAGAAAGATGCATTACAGAGACGAACTGATCAAAATTATTTCATTTAAGATAAACATTTTTTTCAAAGTACACAAAGTAAGAGAGGAAGAGAAGAGGAAGTTTAGTCCTTAGGACTTTCCAGTTGTCAGCTTTGAAGCAGAGCTTACTACTTGTTTCATTTCTGTGTTTCATGCCCTTGTAAATGTTCACATCTCTCCTTTACTTTAATCACCATGAAGGGGTTTAGTTTCTGGCAATCCGAAAGGTTTGCCTGTACTGAATACCTTTAAACAGTGAACACTGGTCTTGTTCCAGCCTGAAACTACCTTTTGGTAATTTGGGTATGTCAGTTTGTGCTATTATCCAACCCTCAGTCTGCACTTGTCCACTGCTGGCCCAACATTCTTCAGAGCTGAGTCAAACCTATTTATACCAACATTATTTGAACAAGTTTCTTTATTCTTACTTTCTCCCACCCCTAAATTTAAAGAGCTTATTGTTCTTTTGATACTTTTGAAAAATATCTTAAAAACAATCAACCAATATCTGTGTGACAGAAATTAAAGTTTCTAAAGCTTAATTTCCTTAGTTTTAAATTAGGAATGAAAATTAAGAAATTCTCCCCACGCTTTCTTATAAATCCAGATGTACTCTGATATCAGGAAGGAAAAACATCTCCATTTATAATAAATTATAAGGGTAAATTTGTTTTTCCAAACCAACTCTTTAAATTCAGAGTACTTTGCATCTACATTTAGGCATTTATTTCACAGAAAAACTGAGCAGGAGAGAGAGAGGCTGCATCTTGGCCCATTGAAGGGTATTTTAGAGAACCATGAAAATTGGTAGGAAGGCAGGATTGGTTGTGCATAGTATATTTCTAGATAGTAATAACTGTCAATCCACAGAGACAAGCCTGTGACTCCTGAGACTCTGGAATAAGTTTAGCTGATTCTGAACTCATTCAAACATATTCAAGACAATCCTCAAAAACGATTTCACAATATTCTTCCTTCCAAGAATCAAATCTCACTGTGAGCTAGTAACTGGTTTCTTCTTTTCATGGCACAGATATCTTAATGCTGAGGATCTTTCAGCTTCCACACCTTAATGTACCAATTTCTTTCATCCCGAAATGTGCCTGGTATGGCATAAGACATTCATTGAGACAGTTCAACTAAATTACCTACCAGATTCGTGACTTTTTGCTGAGCAGTTCTCGCCTCTTTATATCTTGGCTTTCTTTTCTATAAGCAGAAAAAAATTATAAAACATGGATTGATTGGAGGGTATTACATGTTAATAGCATATTACATGTTAATAGCACATTGATTTACTCATTCTACAGGTATTAATGGATGTCTAATATAATCTATTATTATATCTCACTGCCATCGAGTCAGATCTGATTCATAACGACCACTCCTTGGGTTTCTGAGGTGGTATCACTATGGAAGTGGATTGTCCAATCATCCTTCCAAGGAGTAACTGGTAGATTTGAACCACCAGCTTTCTGATTAGCAGTCAAATGCCTTAGGCACCACCAAATCTTAAATGTATACTGCTAGGTGAAATACATCAGTATAATTCCAATAATAAGACATTCTGGAAAAGGCAAAGTTACAGATACAGTGAAAAAAATAAGTGGTTGCCAGGAATTCAGCAGGAGGGAGAGTGGGATGAATAGGTGAGACACAGCATTTTTAGGACAGTTAAACAATTCTGTCCACTACTGTAATGGTGGATGCATGACATTATGCATTTGTTAAACTCATAGGACTGTACAACACAAACCGTAAACTCAGCTGCTAATGGAAGGTTGCCAGTTCAAACCCAAAAGCGGCTCTGAGGGAGGAACCTGGTAGAGACCTGGCAATCTGCTCTCATAAACATTATAGCCTAGGAAACCTTTTGGAACAGTTCTGCTCTGCCTGTAGGATCTCTATGAGTGAGAACCAACTAGAAGGCACACAACAACAATCACAGAATGTAAACTAAGGACTTCAGTTAATAACATGTATCAATACTGGTTCATCAGTTGTTACAAATGTACTACAAGAATGCAAGATATAAGAACTCTGTACTTCAGGCACAATTTTACTGTAAACCTAAAACTGCTCTTAAAAAGTCTATGAGAATCTTTCTGTATGAAGTATGTAAATAAGCATTTTTTACATCATAGTGGTTAAAGATGTGGCCAAAAGTTAATTGTCTGGGTTCACGTACTAGCTGTGTTACTCATGGACATGACATGTTGTTGTTGTTGTTATGTTGTTGTTAAGTGCCATCGAGTAGTTTCCAACTCATAGCGACCCCATGCACAGCAGAACGAAACACTGCCCAATCCTGCGCCAGCCCCACAATCCCTGCTATACTGGATCACATCATCGCAGCCACCGTATCAATCCATCTTGTTGAAGGCCTCCCCCTCTTTCGTCGACCCTCCACCCTACCAAGCACGATATCCTTCTCCAGGGAATGGTCCCTTCTTACAACATGACCAAAATAGGTGAGACGAAGTCTGGCCATTCTTGCTTCCAAGGAGCATTCTGGCTGCACTTCCTCCAGGACAGATCTGTTAGTTCTTTTAGCAGTCCATGGTACTTTCAGCATTCTCCGCCAGCACCACAACTCAAAAGCATCAACTCTTCTTCAGTCTTCCTTATTCATTGTCCAGCTCTCACATGCATACCAGGTGATTGGAAATATCATGGCTTATGTCAGGCGCACCTTAGTCCTCAATGAGATATCCTTGCTCCTCAGCACTTGAAACAGTTCCTTCGCAGTTGACTTTCCCAATGCTACACATCGTCTAATGTCCTGACTGCTGCTTCCGTTGGCATTGATTGTAGAACCAAGCAACGTGAATTCCTTGACAACCTCAATCTTCTCTCCATTTATTGTGATGCTGCTCATTGGTCCAGTTGTGAGGATTATTGTTTTCTTTATGTTGAGATGTAATCCATACTGCAGACTGTATTCTTCAACCTTCATCAGTAGGTGCCTCAAGTCATCCTCACTTTCAGCAAGCAAAGTTGTATCATTTGCATATCTCAGGTTGTTAATGATTCTTCCTCCAATCCTGATACCATGTTTTTCTTCATATAGTCCAGCTTCTCGGATTATTTGCTCAGCATATAGATTGAATAAGTGTGGAGACAGAATACAACCCTGATGCACTCCCTTCTTGATTTTAAACCATGTAGTGTCCCCTTGTTCTGTTCGAACGACAGCCTCCTGGTCAAGGTACAGATTCCTCATGAGTACAATCAAGTGCTCGGGGATTCCCATTCTTCTCAATGTTGTCCTTAATTTGTCATGATCCACACAATCAAATGCCTTTGCATAGTCAATAAAACACAAGTAAACATCTTTCTGGTATTCCCTGCCTTGAGCCAAGATCCATCTGACAACAGCTATGATATCCCTTGTTCCACGTCCTCTTCTGAATCCGGCTTGAACCTCTGGAAGTTCTCTGTCAATATACTGCTGCAAACGTTTCTGAATTATCTTCAGTAAGATCTTACTTGCATGTGATATTAATGATATTGTTCTATAATTTCTACATTCTGTGGGATCACCTTTCTTTGGAATGGGCACAAATATGGATCTCTTCCAGTCAGTTGGCCAGGTAACTGTCCTCCAAATCTCTTGGCATAACTGAGTGAGTGCCTCCAATGGGGCATCTGTTTGTTGAAATATCTCAATTGGTATGCCATCAATTCCCGGAGCCTTGTTCTTCGCCAGTTCTTTCATTGCAGCTTTGACTTCTTCCTTCATTACCATTGGTTCTAGATCATATGCCACTTCCTGAAATGGATGAAGATCGATTAATTCTTTTTGGTACAGTGACTCTGTGTATTCCTGCCATCTTCTCTTGATGTTTCCTGCATCCATCATTCAATATTTTGCCCATAGAATCTCTCAATATTGCAACTCGAGGCTTCAATTTTTTCTTCAGTTCTTTCAGTTTGAGAAATGCTGAGTGTGTTCTTCCTTTTTGGTTTTCAGACTCCAGGTCTTTGCACATTTCATTATAGTAATTGGCTTTGTCTACTCAAGCTGCTCTTTGAAATCTTCTGTTCAGCTCTTTTACCTTTTCATTTCTTCCATTTGCTTTAGCAATTCTCCGCTCAAGGGCAAGGTTCAGAGTCTCCTCTGTCATCCACTTTGGTCTTCTCTTCTTTTCTTGTCTTTTTAGTGATCTCTTGCTTTCTTCATGGATAATGTTCTTGATATCTTCCCATAATTCTTCTGGCCTTCGGTCATTGGTGTTCAATGCATCAAATCTATTCTTTAGATGATCTCTAAATTCAGGAGGGATATATTCAAGATCATACTTTGGCTCTCTTGGACTTGTTTTCATTGTCTTTAACTTCAAATTGAATTTGCCTATGAGCAGTTGATGGTCTGTTCTACAATCAGCTCCTGGCTTGGTTTTGGCTGAAGATATTGAGCTTTTCCACTGCCTCTTGCCACAGATGTAGTCAATCTGATTCCTGTGTGTTCCATCTGGTGAAGTCCATGTGTACAGCCTCCGTTTGTGTTGTTGAAAAAAGGTATTTGCAATGAACAAGTCATTGGTCTTGCAAAAGGACATGACATAGACTTTCTAAAGTTTAATCTCCTTAGTTTTTAAATTGGGAATGAAAATAAATATGATTTAATAAGTTAAATAATAGAATCCATGTAAAGCACTTAGCATAGTGCCAGACTCACGGAAATCACTTTATGAAATTTAGTTGCTGTTATTATAAATAAGAGACTGTTAGGCAATAATGACCCCTAGTCAGCAAATATTTGGCAAAGGCGCAAGGACAACCACTAAGGTGATTTAAAATGAAACATTTGTCTTCAGGGGACTCACAACTTTGTAAGAGAGATCAGTTGTGTCCATATTACTAAATGTCATTCCCTTGATTAGAATCCTTCAATGGCAACCCATGAGCTAAGGATAAAATGCTTGATTTCTGAGTACAGAATACAAGCTCCTTCACTAACTCCTGTGTTATTATGATCTTTTCCTCTCACACAAAGTTCTGTCCTTGCCTCAGGGATTTCAGAGACTGCATGGTACTTGGATGGTGTCTTCTCTGTGTCCTCCTGCAGAACTCCTATTTGTCCCTCAAACTATATCTCACATGACCTTGGGTGCTCCTCCCTACATGCTCCCAGTAGCACTTTTTTTTGTTTTCCTCTTTAAAGCACTTACCACAAATATCATCATTGTTGATTTGCAACTTCTAGAGAAGTCCTAGTATGGGCCTAACCCATGATCACGTCTGAGATGCCAACTCATCAAGGGACTCTGGAGGAACAGTCAGGTCTTGTGCTGGTATGAAGGATCCAGAAGTCACTGCGGAAGAACTTGATCTCAAAGAAGTCAAACTGACCTGTTTGCCTAGGAACAAGACAAGACAAGAGGATACTTATAATTTCCCTTTAAACAGAAGTACTTATTCCATTTTTTGCTTTCTCAGTCCAGACATTCTTTAATTTCCCAGAACAAGACAGAATTACTTTGCATGACCAATTCATCCCTTGCAAAATTTAAATTTATCTTCTTGAAAGCCAGTCTGTGGCTGCTTAACTCAGTAGTCAGGAGCCTACAATGAGGATTCAATCTCCATGTTCACCAAAGCTACTGCAGCCTACGGTGTATTTAATGCAAACATGTGGGGAAGGAAAGAACATGTGTGTTTGGAAGAAGTACAGAGCATCCTATTTTCTGGCAAAAGAAGAACAACATGCCCCACCCTTGGAATATTGGACAAGACTTGCCTGATGACTTTTTGTCCCCACCCCGACTGTTCAGCTTCCCAGTCCCTAGGACTGTGTTCATTCAGTCCCCACAGGCTGGTTCAAACACACTTTAGGGGTTGAAGACCCAAATTCTTATCAGAGAAAATCTCTAATAATCTTCATTATTGCTTTATTTGATGACATTTTTAATGTAAAAATGTTGGTTGTTACTAGAAAACTAAAAAATAAAATTATCTGTAATTTGATGATTCACAGTAATCTACAATATTTTGGAATATATCCTCCCAGTGTCACACACACACACAGAAGCATACAAATCCAGAGCAGAATTTCATAAAAATACTAGCTACATAATTGGGGCATTTTCTCATGTTATTAAACAATTTTCTTCATTACTTTGAAACATCCCATTAAATGAAAGTGTCATAATATGATTTATCAGTCCTCTTGTGGGATGAGGAATTATTTCCACTGTTTTTGCTATTCTAACTAATATCACAATAAATGTTCTAAAACTATAATCATTCTAAGCCTCTAGAGATTTCCTTCAGTTATATACTTAGAAGTAGAATTGTGAGATGAAAAGATACATACATTTTTAAAAATTTTGAAGATTTCCAAATAATCTCACAGAGAATTACCTTGGGTGGTATATTTCTCTAACAACACATGAGATTTGACTGCTAACCAGAAGGCTGGCAGTTCAAACCTACCAGCCACTCCTCAGAAGGAAGGTTGGGCAGTCTACTTCCATAGTGATATGGCCTCAGAAACCCAAGGAGAGGTTGCTATGAGTCGGATCCGACTCCATGACAGTGGTTGTGTTGTTGTTGCATTACGTGAGATTAATTTAGAAAAACTTGAGAATCTTAAGCTAATAGTTAGATAAACCAGCATCTATCCATCTAGTCAACAAATATTTATTTAGCTTTGGTAGCATAGTGTCTAAGGCATTTGACTGCTAACCAGAAGACCGGCGGTTCAAACCCACCAGCCACTCCTTGGTAGGAAGGTTGGGCAATCTACTTCCGTAGTGATACCGCCTCGGAAACCCAAGGAGGGGTCACTATGAGTCAGGTCCAACTTGACGGCACATAACAACAACAACAAGTACAAACAAGGTGTTAGGAACAGTGGTGAAAAAAACAGACATAATCCCTGTCCTCCCTCTACTCACAGTCTAGTGAGAAATGAGACAATTCAATAAGCAATTATAATAAAACTTATCAATTTAGCCTTATTACTACTTCTAATATGACAAGATATCCCATTTTTAAAACAAGACTCCTGTCTTATGCCTGTAAGTGTCCTGAGCTGGAAACTGAATCTTTATTCTCCTATACCAGCGACCATTGCTTGTTCTCATGACTTCTTCTCGAGTTGCTATGGTATGCGAGAACAACAGCCATTTCTGCTGAGAATATTCCCTTCTATCTGAACAAGTTATAGAAATCATGGTCATTTCTGGCTTGATTCTTTTTCCTTTGTACCAGCCCTATATACCTAACACTTAATATATATTATTTAATTTAATCCAAACAGCAATGCTATGAGAATGATACTGTTGTTTTACAAATGAAGAAGCAGAGAATTGGAATTTAAATAACTTGCCTGCATCAGATGCAGAGCTGGGATGCACATGTAAGCATCTCTTGCTCCACTTTTCACTGTACTGTTATACTGTACTGGCTCTACTTTTCACTGTCTCTGTCTGCATCCCCAAATAATTCTTTTTCCTGTCTGGATGGACATCTCCTGATCTTTTGCTGCTAGGTCCATCTGCAGTAGGCTTGCCTCACTCAATGGATGTCGAGGGCCTGGCATTTTCCAGACTTCTGCTCCAAGAAGATGTCAGTCTGCCTGGTAGGTAAATCAGATCTCTACCACCAATGATCCCAAAAGCATGAACAAAAGACTCCCTGGCACTGAGTGAAGGAGCCCCTTGAACAAATGAATAGATAAAAATAATATGGTATATCCAGACAATGGAATATTATACATTCATAAAAAGAATGAAATACTGATACAAGGGTGGACCTTGAAAATATCATGCTTAGTGAAAGAAGGCAGGCACAAAAGGTCACATGGTGTATAGTTCCATTTATATGAAATATCTGGAAAGCATATTAGTAGTCTAGGAGGAGGGGAGACTGGGCAATGGCCGCATAGTAGGCATGGAGTCTCCTTTGCAAGTAATGGAAACAGTTTTACCTAGATTGACATGATGGTTGTATAACATTGTGAATGTACTAAATGCCACTGAATTGTTCACTTTAAAAACAAACCAAACCAAACTCACTGCCGTCAAGTCTAATCCAACTCATAGTGACCCCTCCTTGGGTTTCCTAGGTGGTATCTCTACGGAAGTAGATTGCCCAGTCTTCCTTCTGAGGAGTGGCTGGTGGGTTCGTTTTAAAATAGTTCATTTTACATCATTTGAATTGTACCTTAGTAGAGAAGAAGAGGCAACAAATCACTGAGTCAAAATAGTTGATCCCATTACATAATATACTACCCAAAAACATTGCTTCACATCCTACTTTGCAAGTACCAACTGGTATCTTAAAAGCTCACAAGAAGACATCTAAATGTAATGATGGGTCTCTCCTTTTCCAGAGCAAAGAAGAATGAAGAAAACCAAAGACACATGAAAACAATTAGTCCAAAGGACTGGTACACCATGTGATCTTAGCCTATATGACTATCAGACCAGAAGAACTAGAAGGTGCCCAGCCACCACTGTCAACCACTTGGAGGGGGATCTATGTAGGAGATCCTGAATAGAGTGGGAGAATAATGTGGAACAAAACTAAAAATCATTCAAAATAAAATAAAAGGACCAGGTTTGCTGGTCTGATAGATCCTGGTGAAACCCCTTAGCTGCCCTTCAATCTGGAATTGAACCCACTCCTGTGGCTTCCAGCCAAACACATGACAGGCATATAAGCTGAACATTTACATTAGGTAGATACACTCCTTGGAGAGATCAATCATGGGAGAATAGATACATGCACAGGGAGACAGCTAAGGGGGCAGGAGTGCATGGAAGGGAAGGACACAGGAGAAAGGTAACTATGGGGAGGAAGTGGGAAAAGAGCTGTTGCATTGTGGAAAATTGCAGTCAATGTCATGAGACAAAGTGTGTGTGAACTGCTGTATGGACAATGAATTTGCTCTGTAAACTTTCACCCAAATCACAACAAAAATTAAATAAATAAATAAATAAATAAATAGTCCTAGAAACTTCCTTTTTCATACGATCCCAGGAGATTCTGGTGGTCACTAATATTTGAAAAGTATTCCTAAAAACACTCTAAGTACAGCCATATAAATAATCACCCAAAAGGACCCAAAACTTCAGAGTTTTTTTTTTTTAAGCTTGATTTTAAGAAAATAGATGCTAAACTAATAGTATGG
The DNA here is from genome assembly GCF_000298275.1 of Orycteropus afer afer. Taxonomy (NCBI): domain Eukaryota; kingdom Metazoa; phylum Chordata; class Mammalia; order Tubulidentata; family Orycteropodidae; genus Orycteropus; species Orycteropus afer. Next base: position 8,693,546 of record NW_006921697.1, on the reverse strand, counting down.
TTATAACTGGCACAAAAGCCCCAAAATGCGACATCTCACCTTAGATTGCCTGGTGCTAGTATTTTGAATTAATAAGAAATTTGATGGGTTTACCTGGATCCATCTTTACACAGTCACTTGTGGTTGTTGTTAGGTGCCATCAAATTGGTTCCAACTCATAGTGACCACATGTACAGCAGAACAAAACACTGCCTGGTCTTGTGCCATCCTCCCAACTTTTGTGTGCTTGAGTCCATCATTACAGCTACTGTGTGAATGTATTTCCTTAAGGCTCGTCCCCTTTCCCATTGAGCCTCTACTTTACCAAGCATGATATCCTTCTCCAGGGAATGGGCACTTCGGGCAATATGATGAAAGTAGGTGAGATAAAGTCTGGCCATTCTCACTTCTAAGAAACATCCCAGCTCTACTTTTTCCAGGACAAATTTGTTCATTCTTCTGACAATCCATGGTATTTTCAATATTCTTCACCACACAATTCAAATGCTTCAATTCTTCTGCAGTATTTCCTATCCATTGCTTAGTTTTCATGTGCTTATGAGGCTATTGAAATTACCATGGCTTGGGTCACTTTATTCTTCAAAGTGAAGTCTTGGCCCTTTAGTACTTTAGAGAAATCTTTAGCAGCAGATTTGGCCAGTTATTGGGGTGGGGAAAATGAGGACAGAAAGCAGGGTGGAGAAAGGCACAGTGCCACATGTGAAGAAGGACAAACTCCAGGCCAGAGAAGGAGAGATATCAACTGATCAATATGACCAGACCAAGTAATGACATGACTCCTGCATAGCCATGAATTAAAGTAAACGGGAATCAATGGGCTAAAAACTGTGGATTCAATAAAGCCATTAAGTCATGACAATTTCTTTTGAGGCAATTAATTCCTCTGTGGCTCATCCCCTACTGCTCCCAAGGCTCAATACTCTCCTGGCAAGTGGTATGGGTGGCATGGTTCCCAATAATGGCTTTGTCACCACTTCCCCCCCACACCCTTAATTTTATCCCTGTGGGAAGGGTATTTCTTTGCTCTTGGCTTGATTCCATCAGTGCATTGTTCTTCCTTCAACCCCTAAGTCATTTTCTGTAGGTTGCAAGGGAAACACAACCTAATCTCATCTGTTAACATCTAGCAAGGCACCAAGTCTCTTCATGGTTAATGCTGCTGTTTGTAATCTCCCTAAGGAACTCTATCAAGCCATTAAGTGTTTCCTTGCTTGTGAACAACACCTGTGAAAGGTGTTGTATTAGGAATATCATATGCATTGTCTTATTTAATTCTTATGACTTAAGCATGAGGACAGAAGTGATATTCTGCTCACTTTATGGATGAAAAAACTGAGCCTTGGATGATCTTGTAACTTTCCCAGTATCTCCTGATTCCAAAGCTTGTCCTTTGTCCATTACACTATACCATCTCCATGTGCCTCCCTATATAAAACCCTCCAAGATTCCAGGAAATGACTGAGCCACCAGTGGTCCTCCAAAGCAGCCTCCACCCTCAACCAGTACCACCTAGTAGTCAGGCAGGATTTCTGAGAGTAACAGGCACACAAAGATGAATTGACTTTTGCCCTATCAACAAGTTTTATCTTCAGAAGGATCTTAGCCAATAGATTGCCACCACTCCCTGAGCTCTTACAACCAAAACATCCATTCGCATCTAGCTTGTTGTTGTTGTTGTTGTTATTTGCCGTTAAGTTGGACCGACTCATAGCGACCCCTCCTTGGGTTTCCAAGACGGTATCACTACGGAAGTAGATTGCCCAACCTTCCTTCTGAGGAGTGGCTGGTGGGTTTGAACCACCAGCCCTCTGGTTAGCAGTCAAGTGCCTTAGGCATCTAGCCTAGTCAGGAGGAAACCGAATACAGTAAGGGTCAATGGCCTCAATTTGCTTTAAGAAGAACATATAGAGTATAGCAAAGTAACTTAAAGAAATTATATTGGATGCAAACAACCCAAGTTCAAATTCTCAGATCATCTATTTAATGAGCTGTGTGAGCTCTGATAGTTTTAACTTTGCCAAGTCTCTGAATTTTCAATTTATAATTTGGAGGTGTCTGTCTTACCTGGGAGTGTGAAGAATAAATGAGATATTTCATGTGAGAGCTTTCAGCACAGTGCCTAGCACAGAGTGAATTCTACCATTATGGTTTCCCATGCCACTGAAATTGCTCACATGCTGCCTGGCAAAGCTTACAGCCTATGTTCACATAGACATATGTCCACACAAACCTGGTGCTCTTTCATTGTGATCAGTGTGTGACCTACTTACTTAACCTCCCAGAACCTCAGTTTCCCTAGCACTAAACAGTGATAGAGGGTAGTAGTGGCTCAGTGATAAAATTCTCACCTTCTGTGAGAAAGACCAGGGTTCTATCCTCAACCAATGCAGCCATCATCCATTTGTCAACTGAGGCTTGAGTGTTTCTATGATGCTGAACAGGTTTCAGCTGCACTTTGAGACTAAGATGGACCAGGAAAAAAGACCTGGTGATCTGGTTATCTATTTCTGAATATCAGCCAATGAAAACCCTACAATTGATCATGGGGATGGCACAGGACCAGGAAGTGTGTCATTCCACTCATTGCACATGGGGCTGCTATGAGTTGGGGGATGACTCCATGGCAGCTGTGTTGGTCCTCTAGTGTTTCTATAAAAGAATTACCACAAATGGATGGCTTAACAAGCAGGGATTTATTCTCTTGCAGTTTAGGAGGCCAGAGGTCTGAGTTCAAAGTGTCGGCCCTGTACTTTGGGATCTGCCTATTCCAGGCCCACTAGAGCTGAAGGCTATTTCTGACTCATGCAGCTGCTGGCTGCTGAGGCTGACCAACCTAAGAGTGACAGGTAAAATGGCATAGTCCCAAGATCAGGCAACAACACTGCAGAACATTGGTTTAAGTCCAGGAACAATCCCAAGATTGACAGGCAACATGGCAGGCCACTGAGAGGAAGACTTGGCTAAATGCAAGATCCAGATGTGTCAAAAGCTAGAGACCTTTCTCAAAGTTGTTCCTTATATACTGGAAGCAGGCCACATCCTGAAGGCAGCTACTCAGCTGCTCACAGCAGATTCCACTATGGAGTTGATTACCAATCTCATCATGGGGAATAAATACATCCAGCTGTCCAGCCACTCAAAACCACAGCTGAGCCAAGGTGACACATAAATTTAACTACTACAACAGCTAACAACAGCACAAATAGGAACAGCATTATTATCTACCTCATAGGTTTGTGGTCTGGAATGTAAAAAAGGGGGAGACTTCATGACAGCCTACTTGTAAATTTATAGACTAGGTAATCCATTGTAATACCTTCAATTCCTCAAGTATTAGACTTAGCAATTTTTCTGTTCCAATACTGCAAAATATGCGGATAGGAAACTAACACAGTGTATTAGCAGTCAGTAAGATATACAGTCATGCAGACTTCATAAAAGAACCCAAGGCTCACAGCTCATGGCATTTGGAGCTACTGGCCACTAGGGGCCGTTGGTAAGCCATGGAAAGCTGGAAGTATGCCTACCTGTCAGGTTTCTAAAACTGTGCTTCTTATATGAAGAGCTTCTTAGACTATTAGGACCCTCATCTCAGGGATCTTTTCAAGTGAGGCTTTTTTTCCTATAAATGTGTAGGTCCGTTTTCTTCTGAGCCTGGAGGGACAGGAAAATGCAACTCAGCCTGTGCCTCCCTGGACCATGAGCTATATGGGGGAACGGGGGGCAAGAAATACCCATGTAACAGGATTTGAGAAATCCTGGGGAGATCTTCCACCTGCAATAATCTACCCAGTACCCAGTGAATGAGATTTCTTTTAAGTGTTGCACTAGTAAAGCTCACTAATCAATGCCAATATCCAGAGAAGGTCATTACTGGTTTCTATGACATGTAGGAAAAGGAGGCACGTATCATTAAGAAAAGAGCAAACCTTGAGCTCCACACCTGGGTCTGAATTCTAGCTTAGCCACCTGTTAGGTATGAAGTCTTGGGCAAGCTACTTGATCTCTCTGAGCTTTGGTTTCCTTTAATAATGGAGTTAATATCCTCTACTTTACAGGCTTGTTGTGTGTAGATTTGGTTAAATGAGATTATATATATCCAAAATATCAAACATTTAATTTTATAAGTTATTATTCTCCTTTGTTAGATTAAAGTGAAAAGAGGCTCAAGGCCTGGAGTGTGGACATGCTGGCAGGGGCTAAAGAGGTGAACAACAGGAATGGGAGTATACCCAACCAAAACCAAACCCACAACTGTTGAGTTGACCCTATGGGACAGAGCAGATCTGCCCTATAGAGTTGCCAGGCTGGAAATCTTTATAGAAGCAGACTGATTCATCTTTTTCCCATGGAGTAGCTGGTGGGTTTGACCTACCACAGTACTGACAGAAGAAGTTGAAGCTACACCTTCTGGTTAGCAGCCCAGTGCTTTAACCACTACACCATCAGGAGAAATTAAAGACAGAAGGAAATGAAAATAAATACAAGTCCAGAAGAAACAAGTAAATAAACTCCAACATATGTATTCATACATTCAAAAATATTTTTTCCTATTGTATGTTTGTGAGATGCATTGTGTTGTGTGTGTGTGTGCATGTGGGAGGGGTTGTGAAGGTAAAGGTGTTAAAACCACAGTTCAACTTTATATCCAATGTCATAGAACATGTGAAGTCTGCTGGAGGCAGGATGAGAATAGGAAAATGCCATGAGAACAAATATCATTTGGCAGCAAGATTAGGAAAAAATATAAAACTGTCCAATTTAGGCTCCATACTGTGAGAAACACAAAGCAAATCAGAAAGCAAGAGAGAAGATTCACAAACAGCCCTTGAAGAAGAATTGAAGAAACATGGGATGTTCTAGAAAAAGAGAAAACCCATGGGGAATTTATTTCTATCTTCAGAGCACTCAAAGACACTATAGAGAATTAAGAGTGACTGGCAGGCTTATGATATATGAGCCACGAAGGTAGATCCAGGATGAATGGGTGTTAGAGGATTCATGGACCCCCTGAGAGGGTATTTCATCTTCTGTGTGTATATTTGTGTGTGTACATGTATATTCCTAATGTGTGTATTTGTGTGTCTACATGTCTCTGTGTCTATGTTCATTTATGTGCCTGTGTGAATGTGTCCATGTGTGTATTTATATGTCTGTGTGTGTGTGTGTGCAATTCACATATGTATATCTTTTTTGGGAAAAGGATCCTCAGCTTTCATCAGATTCTCATGACCCCAAAAAACTTAAGAATTCATAATATAAATGATAATACCTAACATTTATTAAACAATTACTAAGAACCAGGCAGTGGGCCAAGACCCTTTTACATAAGTTGTTGAATTCTCACAAGGACCCTCAAGTGGCAGTGCGACTGACTCTGAATGCAGGCCTTGGAGCCAGCCAGCCTTAGTTTATAACCCTTATGCTGCCACTAACCCACCCTGGCAAGCTACTTACCCTTTTTGTATCTTGGTTCTCTCATCTGTGAACCATTTAATCTATTATTATGATGATAATAAGAATAACTTCTAAAGTTTCTTATGAAGGGATTTTCTAAGATGGCAGACTAGGCAAATATACCATCCAGATCCTCTACAACAAAAGCTTGATAATTCCTAAACCAGAGTGTCAAAGGAAAGGATAAAGAAGTACATCAAACACCTATTAGAGGAACAGACTGAATGAAAATACTGCACAAGGGGGCGTATGGACTGTTGAATTGCCAACTGACTCGAAACAGAGTGGCCATTTTGAATTATTGCAAGCAATGTTCCAATTGGAGCAGGAACTAGCTAACTGGCTCCACTCACCCAGGACTGCACTGGTACCCACATCAGACAGTGGCAACCAGAGAGGTGTGATATCCCTGCTTAACCCACATAACCTGCCAGTGATCAGAGGTGAAGCCTCACCCTCCCACTCACCCAATTGCTGTTCAAATCCCCCTCCCGACTGGCAGTGCTGTACCATTTTTTTATACTTTCTTCTTAGTTCTTCTCTCTTCCTCATTTTTTTTTTCTTTTCTTCCTCTCCCTCCTCCTTTTTATTTATTTTTTGATCCTGCATTCCCTCCACAGCTGTGTTTGACAATTAGCACTTGCACCACTGCTAGGTTGCCTTTATTTCTTTCTTCTTAGCTTTTCCCTCTTCCCTTGTCTTGTTTTATTCCTTTTTCTTTTCTTTTCTTTCTTCTTCTTCCCCCCATTTCTTTCTCTTTTCATTTCACAGAGCAGCCATTCTGCCCCACCCCACCTCCATTGTTGGCAGCATCTGCCCCTCCACCTTCTGCAGTCAGCAGACACACTTGCACAGAATAAGCATAGCATTCCTGCGACAACCTTGTTGTGCAACTTTTTTTTTCTCTTTTTTCTTTCTTCATACTTCTTCCCTCTTTCCCATCTTCTTTTTGGCTTTTCTTCTTTTTTTCTTCCTGTCTCTTCTCTTTTATCCCCATCAGTCAGGAGTCAATGCCCTTACTCCGCCATACCTGACATCTAACACCCCACCCACTGGGCAAGTGCCACTATTCACTCCAGCACCAGTGGATCAGCAACAGACAGTGGCCAGTATGTACCCAGGCTGCTATATAATAGAACAGATATTGCAGAAACATACCCACACTTCCACCTGCTATCAAATTCACCCAGAGACAGGTGGTGAGCACCCCAGTGCTACCAAATGAGTGACCAAAGTAGTGTAATCATCCATGGCCCAGATATATTAAAATAAATAAATAAATAGGGTGAAGTAAACAAACATGTTGTTATGTGCTGGTGAGTTGGCTACAATTCACAGTGAGCCTAGGTACAACAGAACCAAACACTGCTTGGTCTTGTGCCAGCTTCACAATCCTTACTATACCTGAGCCCATCGTTGCAGCCACTGTGTTAATCCATCTCATTAAGTGTCTTCCTCTTCTTTGGTGACCCTGAACTTTATGATGCATGATATCCTTCTCCAGGAAATGGTTCCTTCTTCCAGCACAGCTCTTTAAGTTCTTCTGGCAGGCCATGGTACTTTCAGTATTCTTCTCCAACACCACAACTCAAAGGGCTCAAGTGTTCTGTCTTCCTTGATTATTGTCCAGCTTTCACATGCATAAGAGACTGTTGAAATTCCCAAGGCTTGGGTCAGGCACACCTTAGTCTTCAAAGAGATATCTTTGCTCTTCAGCACTTTAAAGAGGTCTTTTGCAGCAGATTTTCCCCATGCAATACATCCTCTGATTTCTTGACTGCTGCTTTCATTGGTGTTGATGGTGGAAATAAGTAATATGAAATCTTTGACAACTTCAATCTTTCTCCATTTTTCATGATGCTGCTTATTGGTTCAGTTGTGAGGATTTTCATTTTCTTTATGTTGAGGTGTAATCCATACTGCAGAATGTAGTCTTTAATCTTCATCAGTCCACTTCACGTTTGGCAAGCAAGGATGGGTTGTCTTCATATTGCAGGTTGTTAATGAGTCTTCCTCCAATCCTGATGCTGTGTTTTTCTTCACATACTCCAGCTTCTTGGATTATTTGCTCAGCATATAAATTGAACAAGGATGGTGAAAGGATACAACCCTGTTACATCCCCCTCCTGATTTTAAATCATACAGTATCCTCTTGTTCTGTTCAAATGGCAGCCTTACAGCTTCTTCATGAGCACAATTAAGTATTCTGGAACTCCCATTCTTCTCAATGTTATCCATAATTTGTTATGATTCACACAATCTAATACTTTTGCATAGTCAAAACACAAGTAAACATCTTCCTGGTATTTTCTGCTTTCAGCCAAGATCCATCTGACCTCAGCAATGATATCCTTCATTCCACATTCTCTTCTGAATCCATCTTCAATTTGTGGAAGTTCCCTGTCAATATAATGCTGCAACCTGTTTTTAATTATCTTCAGTAAGATTTTACTTGTGTGTGATAGTAATGATATTGTTTGGTAATTTCCACATTCTGTTGGATCACTTCTCTTTGGAATGGTTACAAATATGGATCTCATCCACTCAGTCAGCCAGGTAGCTGTCTTCCAAATTTCTTGGACTAGACAAGCAAGTGCCTCCAGTCCAGCATCTGTTTATTGAAACATCTCAATGGGTGGTCTGTCAATTCCTGGAGACTTGTTTTTCACCAGTTCCTTCAATGTAGCTTCAACTTCTTCCTTCAGTACTGTGGTAGTTAAAGTTGTGTGTCAACTTGGCTGGGCCTGGTTGAGTGGCTGGGCAGCTGACAGTAGTTATTCTCCATGATGAGATTGGCAATCAATTCCATGATGGAATTTACTGTGAGCAGTTGAGTAGCTCCCTTAGGGATGTGGTCTGCTTCTTGTATATAAGGAGAAGCCTTGGGGAATGTGCTCTAGCTTATGGCATGCTTGAACTCTGCATATGGCCATGTTGTTCAGCAGCCTGCCATCCTCTGCTGATCTTGAAGCTTTCAATGGACTTGAATCAATGACCTGTCCTGTTGTTTGGTAACATCAGGACTGTGCCATTTTATTTGTTGACCTTGGGCTTGTTAGCCTCAGCAGACAGTAGCAGTCTAAGTGAAGAGATGCCTCTAGCTTCAGTGGGCCAGGAGCAAGAGGCAGAACTGAAGCCCAAGGTCAAGGGGCTTTCACTCAGCCCCTAGAACCTGGCACTTTGAACTTGGACTTAAGGCATCCAAAACTGTAAGAGGATAAATTCCTGTTTGTTCAAGCCACCCATTTGTGGTATATTCCTATCAGACTGGCACTGGTTAACCAAAACAAATACCATTGGTTCTTGATCATATGCCACCTCCTGAAATAGATGAACACTGACCAATTTTTTTCAGTACAGTGACTGTGTATTCCTTCCATCTTCTTTTGATGCTTCCTGGATCATTCAATATTTGGTCAATAGAATCTTTTAGTATTGCAACCCAAGGCTTAAAGTTTTTCTTCAGTTCTCTCAGCTTGAGAAATGTCCAATGTGTTCTTCTCTTTTGATTTTCTAACTCCACATCTTTGCACCTTTCATTATAATAATTGACTATGTCTTCTTGAGCTGCTCTTTGAAATCTGTTCAGCTCTTTTATTTTGTTATTTCTTCCATTTGCTTTAGCTACTCTCCATTCAAAAGCAAGTTCAGAGTCTTTTCTGACATCCATTGTGGTCTTTTCTTCCTTTCCTGTCTTTTTAATGATCTTTTGTTTTCTTCATGTATGATGTTCTTGATGTCATCGCACAATTCATCTGGTTTTTGGTCATTGGTGTTCAATGATTCAAATCTATTTTTCAGATGGTCTCTATATCCTGGTAGGATATAATTAACATCATATTTTGGCTCTCATGGACTTATTTTAATTGTCTTCAGCTTCAACTTGAACTTGCATATGGGCAGCTGATAGTCTGTTCCACAGTCAGCTCCTGGCCTTGTTTTAACTGAAGATATTGAGCTTCTCCATTGCCACTTTCCATAGAAGTAGTTGAATTGATTCATGTGTATGTCATCTGGTGAGGTCCACATATATAGCCACTGTTTGTGGTTGTTGTTGTGATGGTTAGGTATTGTCAAGTCATCTCTGACTCATAGTGACCCTATGTACACCAGAAGGAAACACTGCCAAGTCTTGTGCCAGCTACACGATCCCTGCTATACCTAAGCCTATCATTGTAGCTACTGTGTCAATCCATCTTGTTGAGGGCCTTCCTCTCTTTCATTTATGCCATCATTTATGCTGTTGGAAAAAGATATTTGGAATGATTAAGTTATTGGTCTTGCAAAATTCTATCATATGATCTTCAGTGTCATTTCTATCACCAAGACCATATTTTTCAACTACTGATGAGTCTTCTTGATTTCCAACTTTTGCATTCCGATCATCAGTAATAATCGATACATCGTGATTCCATGTTTGGTCAATTTCAGACTGCAGCAATTGGTAAAAATCTTCAGTTTCCTCATCTTTGGTTTTGGTGGTTTATGTGTAAATTTGAATAATAGTAGTATTAACTGGTCTTCCTTGTAGGCATATGGATATTATCTTATCACTGACAGCATTGTACTTCAGTATAGATCTTGAAACACTGTTTGTGACGGTGAATGCCACATCATTCCTCTTCAATTTGTCATTCCCAGCATAGATCATAGGGTTGTCTGATTCAACATAGCCAAAACCAGTCCATTTCAGCTCACTAATGCCTAGGATATCGATCAGTATGCATTCCATTTCATTTCTGACTACTTCCAATTTTCCTAGATTCATACTTCGTACATTCCATGTTCTGATTATTAATGGACATTTGCAGTTGTTTCTTCCCATTTTGAATCACACCACATCAGCAAATGGAGGTCTCAAAAGCTTTACTCCATCTACGTCATTAAGGTCAACTTTACTTTGAGGAAGTGGCTCTTCCCAATCATATTTTGAGTGCCTTACTACCTCAGGGGCTTATCATCTGTCACTATATCAGACAATATTTCAGGGTTATTCATCAAGCTTTCCAATAATATATCAGACAGTGTTCACTGCTGGTCATAAGGTTTTCACTGGCCAGTTCTTTGTGAAGTGGATGGCCCCTTCCTTCTCCTAGTCTGTCTTGGTCTGGAAGCTCCACTGAAACCTGTCCACCATGGTGACCCTTCTGGTATTGGAAATACCTGAGACATAGTAACATGCAAGCCACCACAGTATGACAGACAGATGAGTGGTGAATATATAGTAAAGCATGTTGTTGTTGTTGTTAGGTGCCATCGAGTCATTTCCGACTCCTAGTGACCCCATGCACAGCAGAATGAAACACCACCAAATCCCGAACCAGCTCCATGATCCTTGCTATACTTGAACCATTGTCACAGCCACCATGTCAATTCATCTCATTGAAGGTCTTCCCCTCCTTCATCGACCCTCCACTTTACCAAGAATGATATCCTTCTCTAGGAAATGGTCCCCTCTGACAACATGACCAAAGTAGGTGAGATGAAGTCTGGCCATCCTTGCTTCCAAGGAGCATCTCGGCTGCATTTCTTCCAAGACAGATCTGTTAGTTCTTTTGGCAGTCCATGGTACCTTCAGCCTTCTTCGCCCGCACCACAACTCAAAAGCATCAACTTTTCTTCAGTCTTCCTTATTCATTGTCCAGCTCTCACATGCATACAAGGTGATTGGAAATATCACGGCTTTTGTCAGGTGCACCCTAGTCCTGAAGGAGACATCCTTGCTTCTCAGCACTTGAAACAGTTCCTTCACAGCCAACCTGCCCAGTGCTACACGTCTTCTAATGCCCTGACTGCTGCTTCTATTGTCCTCAATTGTAGAAACAAGAAAAGTGAATTCTTTGACATCCTCAATCTTTTCTACATTTATCATGATGTTGCTTATTGGTCCAGTTGTGAGGATTTTTGTCTTCTTTATATTGAGATGTAATCCATACTGCAGACTGTGTTCCTCAATGTTCATCAGTAAGTGCCTCAAGTCATCCTCCCTTTCAGCAAGTAAAGTTGTATTATCAGCATATCTCAGGTTGTTAATGATTCTTCCTCCAATAGTGATGTCACATTTTTCTTGGAGTAATCTACTTCTGTAGAGATACTGCATTGGAAACCCAAGGCAGGGTTGCTATGAGTTGGGTCTGACTTGATGTCACATAACAACAACAACAGCAGTCCAGTTTCTCGGATTATTTGCTCAGTATATAGATTGAATAAATATGGGGAAAGGATACAACCCTGATGCTCTCCTTTCCTAATTTTAAAGCATACAGTGTCCCCTTGTTCCATTCAAACAACAGCCTCCTGGTCAATGTACAGGTTCCTCATGGGTACAAACAGCATTTGGGAATTCCCATTCTTCTCATTGTTATCCATAATTTGTCATGATCCACAGAATCAAATGCCTTTGCATAGTCAATAAAGCACAAGTAAACATCTTTCTGGTATTCTTTGCCTTGAGCCAAGATCCATCTGACAGCAGCTATGATTCCTTTGTTCCACGTCCTCTTCTGAATCCAGCTTGCACCTCTGGAAGTTCTCTGTCAATATACTGCTGCAACCGTTTTTGAATTATTTTCGGTAAGATCTTACTTGCATGAGATATTAATGATATTGTTCGATAATTTCCACATTCTGTGGGATCACCTTTCCTTGGAATGGGTGAAAATATGGATCTCTTCCAGTCAGTTGGCCAGGTAGCTGTTTTCCAAATCTCTTGGCATAACCAAGTGAGTGCCTCCAATGGGGCATCTGTTTGTTGAAATATTTCAATGAGTATTCTGTCAACTCCCAGAGCCTTGTTCTTTGCCAATTTCTTCATTGCAGCTTTGACTTCCTCCTTCAGTACCATTGGTTCTAGATCATATGCCACCTCCTGAAATGGATGAACACTGACCAGTTATTTTTGGTACAGTGACTCTGTGTATTCTTTCCATCTTCTTTTGATGTTCCCTGCATCAATCAATGTTTTGCCCTTAGAATCTTTCAATATTGCAACTCGAGGCTTAAATTTTTCTTCAATTCTTTCAGCTTGAGAAATGCTGAGCATTTTCTTCCCTTTTGGTTTCCTAACTCCAGGTCTCTGCACATTTCATTATAGTAATTGTCTTTGTCTTCTTGAACTGCTCTTTGAAAACTTTGGTTCAACTCTTTTATCTTGTCATTTTTTCCATTTGTTTGAGCTACTCTCCACTCAAGGGCAAGTTTCAGAGTCTTTTTTGTCATCCATTTTGATCTTCTCTTCTTTTGTTGTCTTTTTAGTGACCTCTTGCTTTGTTCATGGATGATGCTCTTGATGTCATCCCACAATTCATCTGGTTTCCCGTCATTGGTGTTCAATGCATCAAATATATTCTTTAGATGGTCTCTAAATTCAGGAGGGATATATTCTAGATCATATTTTGGCTCCACTGGACTTGTTTTAATTGTCTTTAACTTCAAGTTGAACTTGCATATGAGCAGTTGATGGTCTGTTCCACAATCAACTCCTGGCTTGGTTTTGGCTGAAGATATTGAGCTTTTCTATCGCCTCTTGCCACAGATGTAGTCAATCTGATTCCTGTGTGTTCCATCTGGTGAAGTCCATGTGTACAGCTGCTGTTTGTGTTGTTGAAATCAGGTATTTGCAATGAACAAGTCGTTGGTCTTGCAAAATTCTACCATGCAAGTTCCAGCATTATTTCTGTCACCAAGGCCAAATTTTCCAACTTTTGTTTCCAACTTTTGCATTCCAGTCACCAGTGATAATTAACACATCTTGATTGCAAGTTTGGTCAATTTCAGACTGCAGAAGTTGATAAAAATCTTCAATTTCCTCATCTTTGGCTTTGGTGGCTGGTGCATAAATTTGAATAGTAGTATTAACAGGTCTTCCTTGTAGGCATATGGATATTATCCTATCACTGACAGCATTGTACTTCAGGACAGATCTTGAAACATCCTTTGTAATGATGAATGCCACACCATTCCTCTTTAAAGTGTTGTTCCCAGCATAGTAGATCACAAGGTTGTCTCATTCAAAATGGTCAAAACCAGTCTATTTCAGGTCACTAATGCCTAGGATATCAATCTTTATGTGTTCCATTTCATTTTTGACTACTTCCAATATTTGTAGATTAATACTTCGTACATTCCATGTTTCGATTATTAATGGATGCTTACTGCTGTTTCTCCTCAATTTGAGTGGTGCCACGTCAGCAAATGGAGGTCTCAAAAGCTTTACCTTACCCATATGAGTAAGGCTGATTTTACTCTGATAATGCAGCTCTTTCCCAGGCCTTCTTTGAGAGCTTTCTAAGCTAAGTGACTCATCTTCCTCCTCTGTATTGGACAATGTTTTGGGACTATTCATAAATTTACACAGTAATGTATCAGACAGTGTTTCTTTGCTATTCATAAAGTTTTCCCTGGCCAATTCTTTGAGAAGTGAATGACGTCTCTTTCCTCCTAATCTGTCTCAGTCTGCAAGCTGGGGCGATACCTGTGCAACAGATGCACCCCACTGCATTTGAAACACCAATGGTACAGCCTCAAGACTCACAGCAACACGTCACCACAGTTGGACAAACCAATAGACAAGTTTGTCTCCCTTAGCTGTTAGAAACCCCTCCAACCACCCTTACCTGGATCCCTGCGGCTAACTCCTCCATCTGTTCCAGTCCCCTTTGCCTTTTCTGTTCTCTCCCTGCCCTCCCACCTCGCTCCTTGTGGGGCATGACCTGGGTTCCCTGTCTTCACCTGAGTCCCTGAGCCTGACTCCTCGATCTGTTCTGGTCCCCTTTGCCTTTTGTGTCTTCTCCCTGCTTCCCACCTCGCTGCTTGTTCTTAGGTCCCTGGAATCTGAATGAGAATGCTATCACTTTAAAATCCAAAATGGTTGCCACTTATAAACATTAAAAATGACTGTGCTCTTGGTCACTTTAAAAATCCAAAATGGCTGCCATGTGTAAACAATCAAAATGGCTGCACCCTCTGGACAAACAAGAAGGTGGGGAAAAAAAAATCAAGAAAACCTGCAGTATCTGGGGATAAGGCAATAAAAGAAAAAGGCAGAGAAGGAGAATAATGAAGAAAAAATGGGAAAAATACAAAGAGACAACAGAGAATGGGGTTAACCATGATTAAAAAAAAAAAAAAAGAAGAAGAAAAAATTTTGCAACAGGAACAGGGAAAAGAAAAAAGCTGAAAACTAGGACCTGGGAGGGGAATAATAGTAAAAAGGTCAAAAGTATTAATAATAGTAGTAGTTTTAAATCAGACAAAAGCAAGCAAACTAAAAACCAGAAAAAAGAAAGAGAAAAAAAAAAAAAACTCGGGGGAGGGCAGGGCAGGGCACCCAGGTTCTGTCCAAGCACACAGAGTGGGATGGAGTTCCTGCAGGCCCAGAAGGTGGGTGGGGGTGGGGGATGGCCGAACCTCCTTTCACCAAGCGGGTATGGGGTATAAGAGTAACAAGGGGAATGTCGCACCTTTTCAGTCTTCCAGGTCTGGAGTGTGTTTGGGGCTACTCAGATATCTTCTGGAGGCTAGAAGTCTGAATTTCAGGCGCTGGCTCTCAGGGAGGTTGAAGTAGTTATATTAATTTCCTCATTAGTTGTTAGGGGGATGATACTTTCAGATCAGATAATACTTTCAGACTTTTTTTTTGGCTTTAGTGGTTGGTATGTAAATTTGAATAATAGTATTAACTGGTATTCTTTATGTTGTTGTCGTTATGTGCCGTCGAGTCGGACCCAACTCATAGCAACCCCTCCATGAGTTGTGAGGCAGTATCACTATGGAAGTAGATCGCCCAACCTTCCTTCCTAGGAGTGGCTGCTGAGTTTGAACCACCAGCCTTCTAGTTAGCAGTCTGTAGAGCATACAGAGGGCAAAATCAAGCAATTTCTTGCCATAACCAGACTCCTTGAGGGAATAAGTTGTTGGGCTTGGAGGCTCAGGGCTGTAATTTCAGGGGACATCAAGGTCCACTGACATAACATAGTCCACAAAGACTATATCCTACTTTGGTGAATAGCATCCAGGGTTTTAAAAGCTTGCAAGAAGCCATTTAAAGTGTTGCTATTGCTCTCTCCTTGTCCAGAGCCAAGAAAAGTAAAGAAAATCAAAGACAGATGGAAACAATTAGTCCAAAGGACAAATAGACCCCACAAACCCCAGTCTCCATGACCCTGACACCAGAATAACTAGATGGTACCCAGCTACCATGGCTGACCACTCTGAAAAGGATCAGACTAGGAGGTCCTGTACAGAGTAGGAGAGAAAAGTGGTACAAATTTCAAAATAATAAAAAAGGCCAGGTTTACCGGTCTTATAGAGATTGGTGTGACCGCCAAGACTATGGCCTTTAGACACATTTAGGCTTGGAATTGAACTCACCCTCATGGCTCAACTTTCAGCCATATTGTCAGGCCTATAAGGTGAACAATAACATTGGGGAGATATGCATTACTTAGAACAATAAGTCATATGACATCAAAAAGCAGTATTTGTCCAGGAAGGAAGGGATAGGAAAGAAGGGTGAAGGGAAACAGTAAGCATGGGGAGGAAGTGGGAAGAGTTCCCTTACACTGGGATTATAATCAATATCTCAAAACAAAATGTGTATGAACTGGTGAATGGAAAACCAATTTGCTCTATAAAGTTTTTCCCAAATCACAATAAAATGTTAAAAAAAGTTTCTTGTTAAGTTAGTATATGTACATCTCTTAAATGAGTGTGACAGATACTATGCTTCATAAGGGTTATTCAGTGATGTGTTTAAAAACCAGCTCTTAAGAAAAGAAAAATAAGAAGAGCTGTGATTTTTAGCATATGATAATTAATGTTGTAAAATATTCCTTCCTTGGCTAATTTCAAGCTACCAATTTACCAAAGTCCTAAAAATTTAATATCACCTTTCATAAGATGGTACAAAGCAGTATTGAAGCTTTTTCTTCTCCTCTCCCCCTTAATTAAGTGCTGGTTGGAGAGGGCCAACAGATGTGCCTGTTTGTTCCTCGAACAAGTGGTGTTCTTGTAGAACTGAGAAAAGCAATGTCCATATTCTTTTAGAGAACATGAATATGAGATTAGAAAAAGAGAGTTTAAGATTAGTTGGCAAAAGAATAGAAACCTACTTGGGTCAAGGAAGTTTTTACAAATGATGAATATGGACCTTTCTTGGAGTGGGATGGAGATCAAGAACCTTCGTTTATTAAACACTTAATACATGACAGATGCTTTTCATTCATTCTTTTATTTAATCCTCCCAATAGCCCTGTGAGGTGGGTGGTATTTGCCCCAGGTTCACTGAGGAGAGAAAGGAGGTATTATTAATGAAGACATTAATAAATATTAAGGACACAAAGTAGGCAGAGCAACAGCTATAAGTGAGGCCTAGGCCTGTGTGACTGTACAGCCCACACTCTTTCCAATTTTCTGTGTTTCTGCTTGAACAACAGAGAAATATTTAGAAAAGTCCACTTGAGGTCCAGCCATATGAGTGTAATAGGACATCTTTGAAACTCTCTTTTGGAAAAATTTAAAAATGGGTCTTCAACTTTCATAGGTTTCTCCAGCAACTATCCTCCAGAAAGCCCCTTCTTGGATGACTTCCCTCCAAACTGCTCCATGAACATAAGGTTCTGCTGGCCACCATTGTCTCCAGCACCTTTCTGCTGCCACCACCAGCACAAAATTACCCTTCATGGTGATTCTCTGGAACTATCAACATTGCTACCCTTACCCAGAAGGGTCTTTCCCATAGAGTCAGCTCAGGGGTCAGGGAGTCATATGGTTACATGACTAGAAAGACCTCAGAAATTCACAGCCTTCATGCATCTTTGATGGGCATTATCTTTTTGTCCCTCTGGAGAGGCAATACAGGGTGTAATTAGGATGATAGATTCTACCATCAGATTGTTCAACTCTAATCATACCTCTGTTATTTGCTAGTATGTGACTTTTGGCAATTTATATAATATCTATGTGCCTCAATTTTCTCATCTATAAAATAGACTTGATAATAGAGTCTACTTCAAAGCACTGTTGCGAAGATTAAATAAAATGATACTTAAAGGTGATGTAAAGAGAATGAAAGTAATACTGTAATATTAAAATAATAAAAAGTAATTTTATATTATAATACAATATAATATATAAATATAGATTCAGTAAATGCTAACTCTTCTAGTCTGTCCATAGATGTATCTTCTAAATCTAATTTTTGAGAATTTATTGTCCTCTCCTTTGATTCTAGAGCTGGGGTCTCAGGACTCCTTGACTTGCTTTTATTTACTTCCCATAAGTTTTATATTTTTTCTTTTGAAAACTCACTGATCTTTTTAACAAACAAAACCTATGTATTTTTTTTTCTGTGTAATATATATATATATATATATATATATATATATATATATATGCAGATTTTGCATATATTTTCAGGTATGTACTTTGAGTCCTCCAAGTCATGCTCATTGGAAAATTCCCTGCCTTACATTTGAGTCTCCCCATTGCCAACTTGGCTCTTAGAGTCTTTCCTCTCCATATTCATTTTATGTTTAACCACTATTTTCTCAGATTCTTTCTACATGCAAGAGTTTCTTAGCTCTCCTCTTCTTGCCTGTCCCTTGTTAACTAAGCTAGCTCTACCATCCAATGGCAAACCCCATAAGCACTGAGAATCAAAATAATGGGGTCTATAATTTCCAGTGGCAGGATGAGAGAAAATTGTAATATTGTGCTAGAAAGATCCTGAATTATTTCCCCTTCAAACAATTACAATTCCTTAGACTCCAGTGTACATGTCATCACATCTACTTTTGCAATTTCTAAAGCTATCTCTCAGTGCTTAATAATACTTGCAGCAGAGGGTAAGCTTGATTTTAAAGCTGTAGCATCCTATTTGCCATAAAACCAAAACCAAATCCACTGCCATAGAGCCAATTCCAACTCCTAGGGATCCTATAGGACAGAGAAGAACTGTCCCAGAGGGTTTCTAAGACTGTAAATCTTTACAGAAGTTGACTGCCTCATCTTTCTCCCCTGTAGTGGCTGGTGGTTTTGAACCAGTGACCTTCTGGTTAGCAGCCAAAATCTTTAACCACTGCACTACTAGAATTCCTTATTTGTTGTAAGGATATGTACAAACATATCTTCTAAAGGCAGTACTTCACTAGGTTCTATGCTGGAATTCATCAAGCCCCACGGATAAGACCCTCTACCTAGAAATGGACGATATATTTAATCGTTGGAAAGAACATGGACTTTTTCATGTCATAGACTGACACATATTATATATGTAATCTTGAGCAACTCTTTTTGAGCCTCGCCCAGTTGTTGTTGTTAGGTACCATTGAGTCATCTCCAACTCATAGTGACCCCCTTTGCCACAGAACAAAACACAGCCTGATCCTGCACCATCCTCATAATCCTTGCTATGCTGTAGCCTATCATTGTAGCCACTGTGTCAATCCATGTAATTGAGGGTCTTTCCTGTCTTCTCTGACCCACTAGGTTACCAAGCATGATATCCTTCTTCAGGGAATGGTCACTTCTGACAGCGTGAACAAAGGAGCAGAGATGAAGTCTGGCCACTCTTTATTCAATGGAGCCTTCCAGCTGCACTTTTTTCAGGAAAGATTTATTTTTTCTTCTGGCAGTCCATGGTATTTTCAGTATTCTTCACCAACACTGCAATTCAAAGGCATCAACTTTTCTTTGGTCTTCCTTATTCATTGTCCAGCTTTCACAAGCATATGAGATGAAAATACCACGGCTTGGGTCAGGTGCACCTTAGTCTTCAAAGTGACACCTTGGCTTCTTAACACTTTAAAGAGGTCATTTACAGCAGATTTTCCCAGTGCAATATGATGCCTGATTTTTTGATTGCTGCTTCTGTGGGCATTGACTGTGGATCCAAGTAAAATGTAATCTCTGACAATTTCAATCTTTTCTCCATTTATCATGATGTTTTTATCGGTCCAGAATTGGTTTTCTTTGTGCTGAGATGTAATCTGTACTGCAGACTAATCTTTGATCTTCATCAGCAAGTGCTTCAAGTCATCTTCACTTTCAGCAAGCAGGGTTGTGCCATCTGCATATCACAGTTCTTCCTCCAACTCTGATGGTTCTTCCTCCAATTCTGATGCCATGTTCTTCTTCATATAGTCTAGATTCTTGGGTTATTTGCACAGCATACAGATTGAATAAGTATGGTGAAAAGATATAACCTTGACATACACCATTCCTGATTTTAAACCATGCAGTATCGCCTTGTTCTGTTCAAATGACAGAATGACAGCCTCTTGATCTATGTATAGGTTCCTCATGAGAACGATTAAGTGTTCTAGAATTCCTATTTTTCACAATGTTATTCATAATTTGTTATGGTTCACATAGTCAAATTCCCTTGTATGGTCAACAAAACAGAGATAGACATCTTTCTGGTATTCTTTGCTTTTGGCTTATATTCCTCTGACATCATCAATTATATCCCTTATTCCACATCCTTTTCTGAATCCAGCTTGCATTTCTGGAAAGTCCCTGCCAATATACTGCTGCAACCATTTTTTAATTATCTTCAGCAAGATTTACTTGCATGTGATAATGATATCGCTCAATAATTTCCACATTTTATTGGCTCACCCTTTTTTTTGGAATGGACACAAATATGGATTTTTTCCAGTCACCTGCCAGGTAGCTGTCTTCCAAATTTCTTGGCATAAACAAGTGCCTCCAGCACTGCATCCATTTGTTGAAACATCTCAATGTGTATTGACTCAATTCCTGGAGTCTTGTTTTTCACCAATTTCTTCAATGTTGCTTGGACTTCTTCCATCATTACCATTGGTTCTTGTCCTGAAATAGTTGGACATCTACCAATTCTTCTTGGTACAATGACTCTGCATATTCCATGTGTCTTCCATCTTTTTTAGATGTTTCCTGTATTATATGATATTTTGTCAATAGAATCCTTCAATATTGCAACTCAAGGCTTGATTTTTTTTTTCTTCTGTTCTTTCAACTTCAGAAATACTGTGTTCTTCCCCTTTGTTTTTCTAACTCCATTTCTTTACACATTTCATTACAATACTTTGCCTTCTTGAGCTGCCTTCTGAAATCTTCTCTTCAGTTCTTTTATATCAGTATTTCTTCCATTTACTTTAACTACTCTACATTTAAGAGCAAGTTTCACTATCTCTTCTGACATCCATTTTGGTCTTTTCCTCCTTTCCTGTCTTTTTAATAACTTTTTGCTTTCTTCATATGATGTTCTTGATGTCATCCCACAACTGCTCTGGTCATCCATCACTGGTATTTAGTGCATCAAATCTATTCTTCATATGAGATTTTCAGGTGGGATATAATCAAGGACATATTTTGTTTCTCATGGGTTTATTTTAATTTTCTTTAGCTTCAACTTGAATATGAGCAATTGATGGTCTCTTCCTCAGTCAGCTCCTGGCCTTGTTTTAACTGATACTGAGCTTCTCTATTACCTTTATTCACAGATGCACTCAATCTGATTTTTGTGTATTCCATCTGGTTAGGTCTATGTGTATAGTGTATATAGCCACTATTTATGTTGTTGGGAAAAAAAGAAAAAAAGTATTTGCAATAAATAGGTAATTGGTCTTGCAAAATTCTATCATGCAATCTCCAATGTCATTTCTATCACCAAGGCCATATTTTCCAACTACTAGTGATTCATCTTGGTTTCCAACTTTTTCATTACAATCACCAATAATAATCAATACATCTTGATTGCATGTTCAGTCAATTTCAGACTGTAGAATTTGGTAAAAAATCTTCTGTTTCCTCATCTTTGGCTTTGTTGGTTGGTGCATAAATTTGAATAATAGTAGTATTAACTGGTCTTCCTTAGAGGTATATGAATATGATCCTATCACTGACAGCATTTACTTCAGGATGGATCTTGCAACACAGTACATCAAACTGGCAGATGAGTGGTGGGGTTCCTGCCTTAGTCATCTGTAAAATGACAAAAAGAATGAGAGTAAGGGTATTGTGAGCAGTAAATAAGAATGTACTCACCTAGCATCCAGCAGTCATTCATCATCTACTATTTGAGAACCTGCAATGCGTTTGGCCATTGTTTTGTAATTGTTGCTATGTGCCACCAAGTCAGTTCCAACTCATAGTGACCCTTTGTACAAAAGAAGGAATCAGTGCCCGGTACTACACCATCTTCACAATCATTTTTATACTTGAACCCACTATTGCAGCCACTGTGTCAATCTATCTCCTTGAGGGTTTTCTTCTTTTTTGCTGACCCTCTACTTTACCAGCATGATGTCCTTCTACAGGGATTGGTCCTTCCTGATAACTTGTCCAAAGTACACAAGATGAAGTCTCACCATTCTTTCTAAGGAGCATTCTGGCTGCACTTCTTCCAAGACAGATTTGTTCATTCTTCAGGCAGTCCATGGTATATTCAATATTCTTTGCCAACCGTATAATTGAAACTCATTACTTCTTTGGTCTTCATTTTTCAGCTTCCAGCTTTCATAATCACATGAAGTGATTGAAAAGGCCAAGAACACCTTAGTCCTCAAGGTGACAACTTTGATTTTTAACATTTTAAAGAGGTCTTTTGAAGCAGATTTGCCCAATGCAATACCTTGTTTAATTTCCTGACTGCTGCTTCCATGGACCCATTATTGACCCAAGTCAAATGAAATCCTTAACAGATTCAATGTTTATTTCCATTTTTCATATTATGCATATTGGTCCAGTTGTGAGCATTTTTGTTTTTCTTTATGTTGATGTGTAATCCATATTGAAGACTCTAGTCTTTGATCTTCATCAATATGTGCTTCAAGTACTCTTCTTTTTCAGCAAGCAAGGTTGTGTCATCTGCATATTTCAAGTGGTTAATGACTTCCTCCAGTCTTGATGCCACATTCTTCTTCATACAGTACGGCTTCTTGGACTATACATAGATCGAATAAGTTTCATGAAAAGAAACAACCCTAACACACACCTTTCCTGAATTAAAACCATGCTGTATCCCCTTGTTCTGTTCAAACGACTAACTGTTGGTCTATGTACAAGTACTGGGATGATCACAATTGAGTGTTCTGGAATTCCTGTTCTTCACAATGTTATCCGTAATTTGTTATGATCCATATACTCAAAGGCCTTTGAGTAGTCAATAAAACACAGGTAAATATCTTTCTGATATTGTCTGCTTTCAGCAAGATCCATCTGACATCAGCATTGATAACCCTAATTTCCTGTCCTCTTCTGAATTCAGCTTGAATTTCTGGCACTTTCCTGCTGATGTACTGCTGCAATCATTTTTGAGTTATCTTGAGTTAAATTTTACTTGCATGTGATATTAATGTTATTATTCAATAATTTCTGCATTCTGTTGGATCGCTTTTCTTTGGAATGGGCTCAAGTATGGATCACTTTCAGTTGGTTGGCCAGCTAACTGTCTTCCAAATTTCTTGGCATAACAAGTGAACACTTCTATCATTGCATCCCTTTGCTGAAGGATCCCAATTGATATTCCATCAATTTTAAAGTCTTATTTTTTGTCAATTCCCTCAGTTCAGCCTGGACTTCTTCCTTCAATACCATCAGTTCTTGATCATATGCTACCTTCAAAATGATTGAATGTCAACCAATTCTTTTTGGTATAATGACTTCATGTATTCCTTACCTCCTCTTTTGATCCGTCCTTTGTTGTTCAATATTTTGCATACAGATCCTTTAATATTTCCACTCAAGGATTGAATCTTTTCTTCAGTTCTTTCAGCATGAGGAATGTGGAACATGTTCATCCCTTTTGGCTTTCTAACTCCAGGTCTTTGCACATTTCATTATAATACTTTACTATGTATTCTTAAACTGCCCTTTGAAATCTTCTGTTCAGCCCTTTTATTCCACCATTTCTTGTATTCACTTTGGCTACTCTATGTTCAAAGGCAGGTTTAGGGTATTTTCTGATATCAATCTGTCTTTTCTTTCTTTCCTGTTTTTTAATGACCTTTTGCTTTCTTCATATCTGATGTCTTTGATGTAATTCCACAACTTGTGTCATCTTTCATCATAGTGTTCAGTGCATCAAATCTATTCTTGTGATCGTATCTAAATTCATGAGATATCCTCAAGTTTGTACTCTGGTTCTCATGGAATTGATTTTTCTTTAGCTTCAACTTAAACCTGCAGAAGAGCAACTGATGGTCTGTTCCAGAGTCAGCTCTTGCCCTTGTTGAGACTGATGACATTAAGCTTCTCCATCATCTCTTTCCACAGGTGTAATTGATTTGATTCCTAGGTATTCCATCCAGGGAGTCCATATGTATAGCCACCATTTGTGTTGTTGAAAAGGGTATTTGCATTGAATAAATCATTGATCTTGCAAAGTTCTATCATGTGATCTCTGCAGTCATTTTTTTTTTCAGCATGATTATATTTTCCAACTACTGAAATTTCTTCTGTTTCTGACTTTCACATTCCAACCACCAGTAATTTCTTCATCTTTGGCATTAGTAATTGGTGTGTAGATTTGAATAGTTGTATTAACTGGTTTTCTTTGTAAGCATATGGATATTAGTCTATCTAACTTTGTCCTTCAGGATAGATCTTGAAGTTTTCATTTTGAAAGTGAGTGTGATGTGATTCCTCGTCAAACTGTCATTTGAAGATGTAGTAGGCTATATGCTTGTCTGATTCAAAATGGCCAATCCTAGTCCACTTCAGCTCACTAATGCCTAGGATATAGATCTTTATGCATTCTTTTTCATCTTTGATGGCTTCCAATTTTCCTAGATTCATACTTTATACATTTCATATTTTGATTATTAATGGATATTTCTAGCTGTTTCTTCTTTTTTTGAGTTGTGCCACATCAAAAAGTGAAGGTCCTAAAAGCTTTACTCCATCTACATCATTAAGGTTGGCTTAATTTGAGGAGGCAGTAGTATTTTGAGTTCCTTCCAACCTAAGGGACTCATCTTCCAGTACCACATGAGACAATGTTTCCCTGCTATTCATAAAGTTTTCACTGGACGTTTTTGTTTTTTTTTTTTTTAGATGTAGATCACCAGGTAATTCTTCCTAGTCTGTCTTAATCTGGAAGCTCCACTGAAACCGGTCCACTATAGGTGACCCTGCTTGTATTTTAAATATCACTGGCATAGCTTCCAGCATCATAACAACATGCAAGTCACCATGGTACAACGGACTGACCAAAAAGCGGTGGTCATGTTGGGACTGAGAAAACAATTTTGAGAAAGATATTGGTCCGTCTTCCATTGGCTCACAGTGCTTTGGGAGAAACAGATCTCTGTAACTCTGTGTTAGAAAATAGATAGAATGCTCTAGAAACCCAGAGAAGGGACACTTAGAAAATTGCTTAGCACACAGTAGGTGCTCAGCATATATGAGCTCCCTTCCTCCCTTTGCTGATATGTAGACTCTTCTAGCAAACAAATCAGTAATCTTACAGACTGTGCTCAGAGAGTGTCAATTCTTGGTAATAATATCTGTCTTCTCAGACACCAGCAAGTGTCATCTCCCACCATCACTCCAACAAAGGCAAGGGAGGTAATCTCCAAAATGTCATTAGGCAGAGAACAGAGAGCCATTTAGGCCAAATAAGTTGAGCCCAACTGCTCACTGCATTTGTTAGAGCACTCACTGTTCTTATCTTGTGTCCAGGAGAGTAATAAGAAGAGAGCAGCCAGGAAAATTAATCAGGACCCAGAGAATTTTAATAAAATGTTATTAGAAGTCAGTGCAAACTGTTGAGAGGAGAGGACGTGCAGCCTCTGGGGCACCTGTTCCTGTTTTAATTGGATGACTCAGGTCTAGCTGGTCCAAAAAAACACCCCACTGATTCCCAAGCTTTGCTGTGGGGCTCATTTGCACAGCAGAATCATATTGCATAGTTCTCCTCCAGGCCCCACTTAACCCAATACCTGCTCCCTTCCCACTTTTATCAGTAACCCTCTGCCCTCCATTCTAATGGCCCCTCCTTTTAGCACATTTGTGACACTTTCCATGGCAGACAAGTACCCTGTATTAGAAATAAAAAGAATCAGGCTTTTGATCTCAGTTTCTCCCATTAACCCATTATGGATCTTTGGACAAACCTACTCTCCTCACTAGGTCTCAGTTTTGTCATCTGTAAAATAGAGAAGTAGGAATAGGTATTACCTCTATTGTCTTTTTTGCTATTTTTCAATTTTGAAAATACATACACACCCACCATGATTCATATTAAAAAGATCTTAATAGCACTTGGTGGGTAAATACCCCTACCTGATGTTACTTTTGTTCTTTTCTGCCTCCAGTGAAAAACTCAAAACTGGATAAAGAAGCTAGCACCTTGGCTGGGTATCACTTAAAAACTAGCTTTCTTTTTGGATTCTCTTGCTCCTGCTTCCACTGGGCTTAGGCACATCAACACCCTAACCTTCCCTCACTGCACTGTGGTGCAGAATCAGTTTCTTACATTTGTGTAGACATTTATTCTTAAAGCAGCTCTGGTGGTGCTGTGGTCAAAGCATTGGGCTGCTAACCAAAAGATCAGCAGTTCAAACCCACCAGCTACTCAGTGGGAGAAAGATGAGACAGTCACCTTCTGTAAAGATTTATAGCCTTGGAAACCCTATGGACTAGTTCTACTCTGTCCTATAAGGTTGCTATGAGTCAGAGTTGACTTGATGGCAGTGGAGTTTTTGTTCTTAAACCTACTGGCTCATCTACTATATTACTTGACCTTCTTAAAAGTTCTGTGAATGAGGTAAAGGGTCATTTTTACTTCTATTTTATATGTAAGGAACCTGAGGTTCAGCAAATTTAATATGATTAGAGTCAACTAAGTGACAGTCTAGACCCAAACTCAGATCTTCTGATCAGTGCTCTTTCTACTATATTATAATACTCTTCTTAGATGAGTCCAAAGCCATTCCAAAACTAATATTCTAACAGTCTAGACTGGTAAGAGACTGATACTAATTACAAAATTGCTAATGAATACAGACTAAAAAAGAGACCAATTGACTAATGGATAAAAATATGGGAGGGCCAAAGACCAGATAGATGATGAAGGGAAGCAAAGAATGATTTGTATTTGGCTTCCCCAGAGAAAGTGACACCAATCACAGTGGAAGTCAATCAGCTTCTTGGCAATAGAAATATTGCAAATACAGCTTTGAGATTAAATTTTTTAGAAAGAGCAACGTAAGGATATTTTTCCTCCTCTTTTAGTTTTTTTATTTCCTCTTTTATTAATATTCTATATTTCATAGTTACAAAAATCCTTCTACTGCATAGTGAAAATGAATTGGTAACATCAGCACTTTCTCTTCTCAGCTGGGTCCCAGGTTGGTAATGTTTTCCTCCCATAAAACCATAATCCCATAAAATTTAAGGTTATTAAGTTATAGGTGAATAATTCATGAGGCAATTATGAAACATTTATGATGGAATATTATGAGTTTCTAAATAAAAGAAAACATTTGGGGTCACCAAATTGACAAATTTTGATGGTTGGGGTTAGATCTCCCTTGGGATATCTAGATTGGCATTCTCTGTCCTTCGCCACAGTGGACATTCAGAGATGGGGCAAATCTCTTCACTAAGAGTTTGGAAGACACATCAGCAATTCACTCAACTGGTGTCAAATCCTCTAAAAGGACATAAGCCCAATCTGAGGATAATAGTTATGATGAAAAGGGGAAGAAAAAAAAAAAAAAACAACCCTTCAGGAGGCCTTACTCTGTGTCAGGCACTATGAAAATCAGTTCACCTGAAGTATGTCTCTAATCCTCACAATGACTACTTGAAATCAATATTATTATTTCGACCCCACTATTTAGACTAGGAAACTGAAACTCAACAAGATTTAATAACTTTCCAAACACTTTGTATCTAGTGAGTGACAGAGCTGAGATTCAAACCCAGGTAGTCTGATATCTTGAGCCTCCACTCTTAACCACTGTGATATACTGTGAGTTAAGACAATGACTGAAGAATGATGAATTGTGTCATTGTTTATGTGTTATTTACACACAGTCTATCTGGTTCTTCAGTGCACTACCGCATGCATTACTCCACACAGCTTCTGTAACTTTACTGTTGGATATTGGTGCAGTGGTTAAGTGCTTGGCTACTAATTGAAAGGGCAGCAGTTCAAACTCACCAGCTTCTCCATGGGAGAAAGAGAAGGCAGGCTGCTCCTTCTCTTCCAAAGATGTAAGGATTACATCTTTGGAAACCCTATGGGGCTGTTCCACTCTGTCCTATACAGTAACTATGAGTTGGAATCAACTCAACAGCAATTAGGATGGATTTTGAGATTGTTGGAAAAATATTATTGCCTCTATTTTTCAGATGAGGGCTCTGGTGGCATAATGCCTAAGGCATTTGACTGCAAACCAGAATGCTGGCAGTTCAAACCCACCAGCCACTCCTCTGAAGGAAGACTGGGCCATCTACTTCCATAGAGATACCACCTTGGAAATCCAAGGAACGGTTGCTATGAGTTGGAACCTACTCGATGGCAATGAGTTTTGCTTGTTTTTTTTGAGAAAAGTTAAATGACCTGCTTGAGGTCAGATGGCAAGTTAGTAGAGGAGCCATAACTAGAACTTGAGAGCTTAATTATAATAAGGTGTCCACCATAAAATGACCAAATTGGAAAAGAGTTTTCTTACAAAATCTCTCATTCAATACCAGAATTTCCCACTGCAACTTCTTTGAAGACAAACCACTCAGTTTCTGCTTACATACTCTCAGTGCATTGCTTAATACATTGTTTATGTATATTACATTAATACTGTTTACTACTTAATGCAAAATTCCCTTCCACTATTAGAAAATTTTGAAAGGCTTTCCTTATCCTGAGCCGATATTTGTCTCTTCACAGCTGATTATTATTTTACCAGGAGGGATGTAAGTCCTTTCCCTACTCCTCTTAACAGTCACATATCCCTCCTCACCACATGTTCTTCATATCTTTTAGCTTACCACCTCCCCTGCCCCCCAGAAACTTCAATTATTCTTCATACAACATGAGTTTGTAACATATCTTCCTCCTGAGATACCTTCCTGATAAGCCCTACTATGTTAACACTCCCTTACAAACAAAAATGAACTCCACATCTAGGAAGATCTGCTCTGTTTGGAGCTAGGCACTTCCTCTCTCCTGCATGGAGCTATGACCACTCTTCCTGCTAATGATATAAATAAATCTAGCTGAGAATCCCCATTAACTATTGTCACGATGCACTTATGTCAACTTACTATCCCACTCAAAGCTTTTTTCATTTGAACTGCTAACAAACTAGGTTGCCTTCATTGCTATCTCCTCTCTGTACACAGTCCCCTTATCCCCTGCAGCATATGCCAACTGCAAAACCTCTTTCAGTGCAGGCAGTAGAAAAAGCTTTCCCAATGCTCTTCAATTCATCTGCATTTGCTCTGCACCACTGAGTGGTGAGCATGGCCTGAGCTTCTGAGGATGGCCAAAGTGGTCCAAGGAGATAGAGGAGAATGTGCTTCCTGGGGGATGGAGGCTTACCCTCTCTGTTATAAACTAAGTCTGTTCTATTTCATTTACAACTCGATTTAGCTGTGTTTCTAGGGTCTATACCTGATCATTGCCTTCCCATTGTAGTGATAGATAGAATCATCAATTCTTTAGAATTGAGAAGAATAGTGAAGATATCTGGTCCAAATACCCCATTTTATGGGAAACTTAGGACCAGAGAAGAGAAAGGATTTGTCCAATCAATACTAAAACATGACTCCAAAGCATACTCACTATATTAAAATCACAGAGGTCATCTGGTCTGACACTTCATTAATTGTTGATCAACCTGGGGCACAAAGAGGGAAGTTCACCCAGCTCAGAAGCACTAGGGACAAGGAACAAACTCAAGTTTTATTACCAACGTTTTCCACTGAAGAAGAAAAGAAATGTTAGCTTTGCTATTTTTGTGCTGGATGAGGACATCTAGCCCATACTACAGAAAATAGCACCCGTTTGTTGGGCAGTACTAAAGGAAGTTCACAGTGAGAGGGGAGATCTGGGTTTCATCTTGACCACTACCTCATTGCTATGTATTTCTCAAGAAAAAGATATGTTTGATTCTATAGGATATCATGGCTTCACTAAACAAAGATGCCAGGAAGCAGAATTTCAACTCAGGGTAGACATGGCAGGGAAATCCATACAAGTCAGCAGTTTCTGCCTGTCCATCAATGAAGTTGCCTTAAGAATTCATTCAAGCAACAGTTCCACACTGAAAGCCCAAAGATGAGCACTCACTAAACATTTCTATCATGAAAACATCCATAACATCACTTGACTGTCAACATTCTACAAATACTCACTTGTCAGTATTCTTCAAGCAAAACTCTATTATCCATTCTTTTCAGACAATACATTGTTATCAGCTTTCCATCTCAGATACTTGTTTTTTTTTACTTCTTGAATATAAAGTTGATCAGTGTCTCCAGCCCACCTCCATCTCGCTCTTCATCATTGTTTTGGTTTCCTAGTGACACTCTGACATGAATATACCACAAATGGGATGGCTTGAACAAACAGGAGTTTATTCTCTTATAGTTGGGGAGGCTAGAAGTCCGAGCTCAAAGTGCCAGGATCTAGGGGCTGGGTGAAAGCCCCTCAACCTTGGTCTTCAGCTTTGCCTCTTGCTCCTGGCTCATTAAAGCTAGAGGCTTTTGTTCACTTAGACAGATGCTGGCTTGGTGAGACTGACAAGCCCAAGGTTGACAAGTAAAAAGGCACAGTCTCGATGTTACCAAACCACATGACAGGCCATTGATTCAAGTCCCAAGATCAGCAGGGTATGGCAGCCTGCTGAACAATGACTTGGCTATGTGCAGGGTTCAAGCATGCCAAAAAGCTGGAGAACTTCCTCAAAGTTGCTTCTTATATGCCAGAAGCAGACCATATCTCTAAAGCAGCTATTCAGCTGC
Organism: Orycteropus afer afer; assembly: GCF_000298275.1. Lineage (NCBI taxonomy): Eukaryota > Metazoa > Chordata > Mammalia > Tubulidentata > Orycteropodidae > Orycteropus > Orycteropus afer. Next base: position 8,663,132 of record NW_006921697.1, on the reverse strand, counting down.
TTCAATAGATTCCACCATAGAATTGATTGCCAATCTCACCATGGAGATTAACTATATCCAGCTGCCCAGCCACTCATCCAGGCCCAGACAAGTTGACAGCAACCTAAACTGCCACAATCACTATCAAAGAAAAAGAAAACAGATGAGAAACGAAGCCAGTGGCCAGCCAATCCTGGGAATTCCTGTGAAGGCTCAGTTTTGTACTATTAAGTCAGTGCCCTGCATCCCATGGGGAGAAAAGAAAAAAGATGCCATCAAGTGATTCTGACTCATGGTGACCCCACATGTCACTGTAGAACTGTCCTCCACAAGGTATTCAATGGCAGTGATCTTCCAGAAGTAGATTGTGAGGTCTTTCTTCTGAGGCACCTGTGCATGGATTTGAATTGCCTACCTTTTGGTTAATAGAGGAATTCTTAACTGTTTGTGCCACCCAGGGTCTCCTGTGTCACATGGGGGCATTGCAATTCCCTGTATGCTGTTATCAGGAGCTCTGGTAGCACTATGCCCAAGGCATTTGACTGCTAACCAGAAGGCTGGTGACCCTTTAGCCACTTCTCAGAAGGAAGGTTGGGCAATCTCCTTCCATAGTGATACCAACTTGGAAAACCAAGGAGGGGTCGCTATGAGTCAGGTTTGACTCAATGGCAGTGAGTTTGATTTTTTTTTTTTTTTTACATGCAATCATCAGGAGGTGATGGTTGGATTCCACATAGGTGAGCTTGTGTCAGAGCACTTTGGCAATAAAGCATGAGTTAAATAAAGGCACTGGCAGTCCACATCCTGCATCATGAGGGTTTGATTACCTAGGCAGCACTTCTGAAGAAGGATTAAGACAACTCTATGATGGAGATAGAAGAATCTTAATTGAAATCCAAGTTACTGTATTCACATCCCTGGAGAGAACCTGGGGGCTTTGAGTTTACCAAATGATGAGCTGCTATCACTCTAGGAATCCAGCATTTGTTAACAGTTCTGAGGACAGGGACATTGCAAGCATACCCTCTTCTCTACATGCTCCTCCCCTCCTCTCATACCTAATTGAGGGACCGGAGAGGGGTCAAGAGAGTAGAATCTCAGAAAAGTGCAGAAGTTACAGTATACTCCCTCATTTGCTTCTGATTTTCAATTACACTGGTATAATGTACTTAAAATCTGTCTCTTATTTGGAAATATAAACACAGCAGTTTGGTAATTTCATTGCTATACCAATTTGCAGAGGAAATTCTATTTAAACTCAGTGACTGGCCCACTGCCACCACCTCAGCCAGCAGCAAGTTGCTGTATAAAGGGACAAGGGAGGTAGGTGCCAGCAGGGCCTCTTGGGTGGATGATGCAGCTGGCAGGAAACCTCCCTCCATCCCTTCAATTATCCCCTGAGATACTTCAGTGGGTTTTCCAGTGTCTGAAGCCCAGACTTAGAAATAAAGATTATAACATTTTTTTTCTTATTTATTTCCAGCTACTTTACATATAGTCAACATTAATTAGATATCTATGATGTATCAGGCACTACGCTAAGTGTTTTTACACACAAGCTCATTTGATCCTCACCACTATTCTTTCAAAATGCTGTTACTATCTCTCATTTGATAGTTGAAAAAACTGAAACTTGGTGAAATTAAGTGACATGAATACATTTTCACCTTATGGTAGTTCTGATACAATCTTATATTTGTCCACACTGATATGTTTGACCAATAGTGCAAACTGACTTTTACTCTATTTATCTGGCTCACCTCTTACCTATCTAGCACACAGTAGACACTCAATGTTTGGTAAAGAAATGAAAGATTGGCCTTGAACTTATATCTAATGTTGGTCATATTCTGACCTCTAACTGGACACTGACATTGATTAAGCCCTAATCTAAATAACACACTGAACCCAAATCTCAGCCTTACATTGACTCCCCACCCCACTCCCCAAGTCAGGTCATTCTAAATTGAATGCATAATTCTAATCAAGACTGACTCTTCACCACCCTTAAGCAAACTGACATTGTCCAGAATCCTTCTTTCAGATCCTCAGAATTACCAGCTTCATTCTTCCCTCAAGGTCTTTGAACATGCTGCATCCTCTGCCCCAGCTGTTCCCTGCCCCTCTCTATGTAATAATTCCCATTCATCCTTCCTGTTAACAGCTCAGGCATTACTTTCTTAGAGATGTCTTCCAGATCCTGTGTTCTAGGTCAGGTCTCTTTACTAAACACTCTTCCAGAGCCACATTTCTGTCCTTTGCAACTTTCACCTCCATCTATAACCATTCAGTCATTTGTGTTCTAGTTTGATTAATGCCTGCACCATGATCTCCATCAGGCAGTATGATCCAGAAGGTCGGGAATCATACTAGATGATGAACTCACGGTGTGCAGCACAGCACCTGGTTTATACCAATAAAAACATGTCCATGCATGTCTGGACTAAGTCTTAATCACAGTCACAGGATTTTCACCTTGGTCACCAACTGGAAACATATAGTTCAAAAGTTTCCAGCTAACCATGATACAGGGAGCTCTGGTAGTATAGTGCATAAGGCACTTGAATGCTAATCAAGAGGCTGGTGGTTCAAACCCACCAGCCACTCCTCAGAAGGAAGGTTGGGCAATCTACTTCGGTAGTGACACTGCCTCGGAAACCCAAGGAGGGGTTGCTATGAGTTGGATCCGACTCGACGGCACATAACAACAACAACAACGAAGCATGATACAATGAGTAATAAGTAAGACATTATGAAGCAAAACTCCAGGTATAGGTCCTACTGACAGGGACTGAGCTTTCCAAATTAAAGACAAAATATTATTTACATAAAATATCTAGAACCTCAATTTATATAAAAATGAAACACAAAAGAGATGTTGCCATTGGTTTGATAGATTCCTTGTCCCTTAAATTTCTTTCTCACTCTTCTTACACAGTGTCAAAGGACATATGGTGAATACTTCTTATCTAAAGGAAATTCCATCATAACAAATTCTGAAAGGTTGTTCAAATTAGTTTGCTGGGTAAAATTTTGTTGTGGAACATATATGTTGGGTATCATTAAGTCATTCATTAAGGCTGATAATTGCATGCATTATGCATACATTTTCATTGCAACCAAATCTTTTGTAATAAGGTTGAACATGTAAATCATCTGGGGAGAAGATAAACTGGAAAAAAATGATTGTGTGATGATTATATGTACATTGAAGAATTTATTATTTAACTGAACAAGTAATTACTGGTTGTCTATTCTGTGCCTAGCACTAGACTATGTTATTGAAAAACAACACTCTTCTCCGTAAAACTCTTTGGTCTGGTTACATGTACTCTGTATAAGGGAAGAAAATGGGAGCTAAAAGAAGCTTAACTGCTTGCTCAAAAGTCACATGTGTAGGGCTAATGCCAGAACTAGAAGCCTGGTTTCCCAGCAAGCCATCTCCATTGCTCCATTGACAGAGAAGCCTCAGGGAACTCAGTCTTGGTGTGGAGTGAGGGTGAGTCTATGGCTGGGGCTGGGCTTCAGGTTATAGCTTGAGCACTGTAGCTGAGACCAGAGCTCTGTGGTAAAAGAACAGGACCATTCATTGGCTTATAAGGAAACTAAACAATTAGGTATTACGTTTGTAACTAGAGGATAAAACAGAACACAAGGGAACACAAGTTGCTACTGGTTCGAGAAGAGAAGGAACCTAGCATGGCAGTAAGAGCATAAACTAGGAGTGAAGTCAGGAAATCTGCACTCTCATCCAGTCTGGGCTGGCCCCTACTGCCTTTGTACCTCTGAGGGCCACAATGTCCCTAACTGTGAAACAAGGAGGCTGGACTGCAGCAAGATTTGCAGTCTTGTATGTACACAGGAATCACCTGGGGAATTAAAAAGAAAGAAAGAAAACCTATAATGTACAGCTCTAACCCCATAGATTCTGATGAAATTTGTGTGTGATATGATCTATAGTATTAGGAGTTTTAAATGTTCCCCCAAGTAATTCTAATGTGTAGTTCTCTTAGTTTCTTTTGTTGTTGTTGTGTGCCGTCGAGTCGGCCCTGACTCATAGTGACCCCTCCTTGGGTTTCCGAGGCAGTATCACTACGGAAGTAGGATTGCCCAACCTTCCTTCCGAGGAGTGGCTGGTGGGTTTGAACCGCCAGCCTTCTGGTTAGCAGTCAAGTGCTTTAGCCACTATGCTACCAGAGCTCCTAGTTTCTTAGAGCTCTTAGTTTCTTAGTGTTGCTATAATAGAAATACCACAAGTGGGTGGCTTTAACAAACACATTTATTTTCTCACAGTTTCCAAGGCTACAGGTAAGAATTCAGAGTGCCCACTCTAGACAGGCTTTCTGTCTATGTTAGTCTCCCCAGTCTGTGCTTGCTTGTTTCTGTGCCTAATCTGCTCTTTTATAGTTTAAACGTGATTAGCTTAAGACGTGCTCTACACTGATATGGCCTCATTAACATAATAAACAAAACTCTATTTCCAAGTGGGATTAAAACCAGAGGTATAGGAGTTAGGATTTACAGCACATGTTTTCTGAGGGACACAATGCAATCTATAACAGCAGTCAAGATTGAAAATCACACAAGGCTTCTTTCAGCTCCAATATTCCAGAATTTTATGTTCAGCTAGTACTTCTCAAACTTTAGTATGCATAACAATCACCCGGGGATCCTGTTAAAAATACTGTTCTGAAGGCCATCTCCAGAGATAGCAATTCAGTATGTTTGGGATTGTTGTTGTTGTTGTTGTTAAGTGTCGTCGAGTCGTTTCTGACCCATAGTGACCCCATGCACAGCAGAACGAAACACTGCCCGATCCCGTGCCAGCCCCACAATCCCTGCTATACTTGAGCCCATCATCTCAGCCACCGTATCAATCCATCTCGTTGAAGGCCTCCCCCTCTTTCATCGACCCTCCACCCTACCAAGCATGACATCCTTCTCCAGGGAATGGTCCCTTCTTACAACATGACCAAAATAGGTGAGACGAAGTCTGGCCATTCTTGCTTCCAAGGAGCATTCTGGCTGCACTTCCTCCAGGACAGATCTGTTAGTTCTTTTAGCAGTCCACGGTACTTTCAGCATTCTTCACCAGCACCACAACTCAAAAGCATCAACTCTTCTTCGGTCATGTTTGGGATTAGACCTGGGAAACTGGCATTCTTCAAGCTCTCCATCCAGCTTTTAGTGCACTTTGAGACACACCACTGAAGGCCAGGACTATTTCTCATTATCACTGTCATCACCAAACAGGCTTTCAGACCCAAAACTGACAGCTAGGATGGGTGGTAGTAAGGCTAAGCCATCCAACCACCAGAATCTAGCGCATTATTTGACCTGTCATGGAGCTGACAGAAGGAGGGCTCCTTGGTTTTCAGGAGAAATAGCATGATGCTGTAGTATTCCACTGTGGAAGCAGAGACAAGGCTAAGACTGAAAGTACTCAATGCTGCTGAAAGCCTCCACCTACTGAGCATCTCATGACATCAGCAGCAATGCCACTAGGGCCAGGCTGCCCAAAATTGATTTTGCTCTGTAGAAATGTAGGTGCATAGGCAGGAAACAAGCACCAAACAAGCTCCAAACCTGACTGTAATTTAGCATTCATTTGCATTTTTAAATTAGTTAGGCTGTGGACCGTTGCAAAGCAATGACAGAGAATTTTTATAATAATTAGCCTTGTTGCATGATGGGGGAGGGGAGTGACAGAATGACTGCCTCACTGTTTCACTGTAAGGAAAAACACAATTCAGCATCTACAGTCACCAGGTACAATTGCAATTTCCTCATCCTCACTACCATGTGGACCATGGAAGCTTTTCTAAAATCTCCGTTAAACATTCAGGTCTGTATATAGTCTCCTTTTCAGGGGCTTACTTTCCAACCCTTTCTCTCCCTTATGCACCTCATCTATCAATTCCTTACATTGGCTGAATGCCACTATGTTCCTTTTTTGCTCACTTTCTTTATGGCTGAATTCAACTCCACTCTGTACAAATATTTACTCAGTATGATGTGTCTGCTAAAAATACCTGACATTGATAGAGCTCTTCACTGTTTGAAAACAGCATTCTCATCCATTATCTCAAATAAGCCTCCCACAATTCCTTGGAGTAGCTAGAGTAGGCGTTATAGTCCCATATTTTATTGGTAAGAAAACAGGGTGTGGGATATCCATTGACTTCTCCAAAGTCATGCAGATCCTCAATGACTTTGCCACGACTAGAATGACCAAGTTCTCTTCTGTCTTTCAATATCAAGATACATTAGAACAGGTATAAACCAAAAACCAAGCTCACTGCCATCGAGTCAGATCTGACCCACAGTGGCTCCTCCTTGGGCTTCTGAGGCAGTATCACTACAGAAGTAGATTGCCCAATCTTTCTTCTGAGGAGTGGCTGGTGGGTTTGAACCACCAGCCTTCTGGTTAGCAGCCAAATGTCTTAGGCACTACACTACCAGAGCTCCTAGAACAGATATAGTTTATGCAATAAAGAGAAACAAAAGTCTCTTGCTCTCTGTACTGCTCATATCATTTGAGGGAGAAAAAAAAAAAAAAGCTGTGTTGCCTCTCCTAAGGAGTTTTGAAAAAGAAATTAGTAACTGAAAGACCAAAGGAATGGCAGAAACTTTGTTTTTGTTCTTTTTAGGTGGCTTTGAGTCGATGCCAAATCATAGTGACCTGACCCTATGTACAACAGAATGAAACACAACCTGGTCCTGCACCATCCTCAAAATCATGGTCATGACTGAGCCCATTGTTGAAATGAACTCAGGACAGAAAAATACTTTGAACAAAGAAATTATCAGCACCACAAAAAAAAGGAAATAAAGAAAACCCCAGAAAGAATGACAATAGTAAATTCTTACCTATCAGTAACACTAAATGTGAATGGATTAAATGCACCAGTCAAGAGAAAGAGAGTGCCAGATTGTATAAGAAACAAAGAACCATCAACATGCTGCCTACAAGAGACTTACCTTAGATAGAAATATAAAAATAAATTAAAAATCAAGGGAAAGAAAAAATATATATCATGATAATGGCAACCAAAAATAAAGCAGGAGTAGTGATATTAAATTCTGATAAAAATAGACTTCAGGATTAAATCTAACAAAAGAGAGAAAGAAAGGAATTATATGATGATGAAAGAGTCAATAGACTAGGAGGACATCACAACAATAAATATCTATACCCTAATGAAAAAGCTCCAAAATACATAAAACAAACATTAACTGAATTGAAAGGAGAAGTAGACAGTACTACAATAGTAGTAGGAGATTTGCACCTACTACTCTCAATGAAGAACAGACTAGGGGGAAAAAAAAAACCTCCATAAAGATACAGAAGATCTCAACAACACAATCAAGTAACTTGACCTCATAGATACATACAGAGCACTCCATCCAACAACAAATATATATAAATATATATACACACATTCTTTTCCAATGCACATGGATCATTCTCCAGAAGAGACCATATGGTAAGCCACAAATCAAGCCATAATAAATTTAAAAACATCAAAATTTTACAAAGCATCTCCTCAGATCACAATGCTATAAAATCAACAATGGGAAGACCAAGGGGAGAAAAAAGAATCAAATACATGGAATCTCAATAGCACTTTGCTCAAGAATCACTGAGTATAGAATAAATAAAGTGTGAAATAAAAAAAAAAAAAAATCCTAGAAAGAAATTAGAATTAGAACACAACATACCAAAACCTCTGGGACAGAGCAAAAGCAATATGCAGAGGTCAATTTATAGCAATTAATACACACATCAAAAAAGAAGAAAGAATCAAAATCAACACCTTAACCTAACAGCCCCAACAATTAGAGAAAGAGCAACAAAAGATGCCTTTAATCTCCAGAAGAAAGGAAATAATAAAGATCACAGGAAAAATAAATGGATCAGGAAACAGAAAAACAATAGAGAAAATCAACAAGACTAGAAGTTGGCTGTTCGAAAAGACTAACAAAATCAATGTTGTAGTTAAAGTTATGTGTCAACTTGGCTGAAACTAGTTTTGAGTAGCTGGACAGCTGGATGTAGTTATTCCCCATGAGGAAAATGGTAATCAACTCCATGGTAGAATCTGCTGTGATCACCTGAGTAGCTCCCTTAGGGATGTAATCTACTTCCACTGTATAAGAGGCAGCTTTGAGAAAGGTCTTTTTTTTTTTTTTTCCTTCTTCCTTTTTTTTTTCTTTTCATTGTGATTTGGGTGAAAATTTACAGAGCAAATTCACTTTCCATACAACAGTTCACACACACTTTGTCTCATGACATTGACTACAATTTACCCAAATGCATAGCTCCTCTCCCTCTTCCTCCCAATAGTTACCTCTTCCCTGTGTCCATCCCTCCATGCACTCCTGCCCCATGAGCTGTCTCTCTGTGCATAAACAGCCTTTCTTTCTCCCAGGATTATTCTCTCCAAGGAATGTATCTATCTCAGGTAAGTGTTCAACTCATATGCTTGTCTTTTGTTTGGCTGCAAGCCACAGGTGGGGGTTCAACTCCAGACTTGAAGGGTAGCTAGAGGCCATAGTCTCAGTAGTTCCAACAGGCTCTATCAGACCAGCAAACCTGCCCCCCCCCTTTTTTTTCCAAATGATTTTTAGTTTTGTTCCACATTGTTCTCCCTCTCTAGCCAGGATCTCTTACATAGATCCCCCTCCAAGTGGGTGACAGTGGTAGCTGGGCACCATCTAGTTCTTCTGGTTTCATAGTTGTATAGGCTGGGGATCACATGGTGGACCAGTCATTAGGACTAATAGGACTAATTATTTCCATGAATCTTTGGTTTTCTTCGTTCTTCTTTGCTCTGGATGAGGAGAGACCCACTACATCTAGATGGTTGCTTGCAAGCTCTTAAGATCCCAGTCTCTACTTGCCAAAGTAAGAGGTGGAACAATGTTTTGTGTAGTATGTTATGCCAATTGAGCTTTATGTCCCCTGTGACTATGGTCCTGAGCCCAAAGGTTCAACTATTCGGTCCCTCTGGGTAGCTGGTTGTGACCAAGAAGTGACTACAACCTTGTCCCTTGTCAGCGCTACAATACACCTGGGAATTCACACCATACAAATACAATTATAGAACCATCATCTGCATACATGCTCTTGGGTACACTCCCCACTTCATAGACATACCTAATAGTTCAGCCTGTCCACCCATCTATCCACCCATATACCCATGTTTGCCTTCACTGACAATGTAGTACTGTATGTGCAAAAGGGTTCATCTTTGTTGTCTGTACCTCTCATGTACCTTTCTATGTCTTTCTCTTTCTCAGTGCCACCATGTTGATCACTCACATTTGGCACATTGCCCTTCAGCTTTGAGAAAGGTCTTAAGCTGTTTGGTACTCTTGGACCCTGTATGTAGCTGAGTCATCATACAGAAGCCTGCCACATTGCTTGCCAATCATGGGACTGTTTCTAGACTTGAACTAGTGGCCTTCTGTGCTGCTTAATAATCTAGGGACTATGCCATTTTACTTGTCAATCTTGGGTTTGTCAACCTCAGCAGGTAGAAGCTGCCTGAGTTAAGAGAAGCCTCCAGTTTCAGCAGGCCAGGAGCAAGAGACAGAGCTTAAGCTCAGGATCAAGGGTCCTTCAACCAGCCCACAAGATGGCACTTTAAATTCAGACTTCCAGCCTCATAAACTATAAGAGAATAAATCTCTGTTTGTCGAAGTTATACATCTGTGGTATTTTCTATTACAGTGGCACTAGAAGACCAAAAGAGTTGACAAACAATTGGAAAATATAACTAAGGAAAAGAGAGAGAAGATGCAAATAACATGAATAACAAATGAAATGAGGGACATCACAATGTTGTTGTTGTTGTTGTTTGCCGTCGAGTCAGCCCTGACTCATAGCAACCCCTCCTTGGGTTTCCGAGGCAGTATCACTACAGAAGTAGGATTGCCCAACCTTCCTTCTGAGGAGTGGCTTGTGGGTTTGAACCACCAGCCTTCTGGTGAGCAGTCAAGTGCCTTAGGCACTATGCTACCAGAGCTTCTGGACATCACAATAGAACCAACAAAAATGAAAAGGGTGATAATAGCATACTACCAAGACAACATATTCAAAAGCCTAGAAGAAATAGACAAATTCTTAGAAACTCAAGACCTACCTAAACTAGCCCAGACTGAGGTAGAAAAATTGAACAAACCCATAACAAAGGATGAAATTGAGCATGTCATAGAAAAATAAACCCCACACAAAAAAAGTCCTGGTTCAGGTGGCTTCACTGGAGAATTCTATCAAATGTTCAAAGAAGTGACACCTAAACTACTCAAGCTGTTCCAGAACCTAGAAAGGGATGGCATACTACCAAATTCATTCTATGAAGCAAGTATAATCCTGATACCAAAACCAAGCAAAGACATCACTAAAAAGGAAAACTACAGTCCAGCATCCCTAGGCAATATAGATGCAAAAATCTTCAACAAAATCCTTGCCTATAGAATCCAACTCTATATCAATAATAATAATAATAATACCTCATGACTAAGTGGGATTCTTACCAGCTATGCAAGGATGGTTCAACATTTGAAAAACATTCAATATAACCCACCACATAGATAAAACAAAGGAAAATAAACACATGATCATATCAGTTGATGCACAAAAGGCATTTGATAAAATCTACCACACATTCCTGATAAAATCTCTCAGCAAAATAGAGATAGGATACACACATAATACAGGTTACATACACAAAACCAACAGAAAGCATTATTCTCAATGGAGAGAAACTCAAAGCATTCCACTTGTGAGAGGTAACCAGGCAAGGATACCCTCTATCACCACTTCTATTTAACATTGTATTGGAAGCCCTAGCCAGGGCAATAAGGCAAGATAAAGAAACAAAAAGACATCCAAATTGAAAAACAATAAAACTATTTCTATTTGCAGACAACACGATATTATACAAAGAAAACCTAAGAGACTCAGTGAGAAAATTATTGGAACTAATTGAAAGTTGGAGTAAATAGGCAGGATACAAGATCAACATAATAAAATCAGTTGGGTTCCTCTACACCAACAAAGATCTCTGAAAGGAAAATTAGTGAAACAACACCATTTAAGATAGCTACCAAGATGATAAAATGCTTAGGAATAAATCTTATCAAGGACACCAAAACCCATACAAAAAATAATACAAAACACCTCTGCAAGAAACTATGTTGTTGTTGTTGTTACGTGCCATTGAGTCAGACCCGACTCATAGTGACCCCTCCTTGGGTTACTGAGGCAGTATCACTACAGAAGTAGATTGCCCCATCTTCCTTCCCAGGAGTGGCTGGTGGGTTTGAACTGCCAGCCTTCTGGTTAGCAGTCAAGTGCCTTAGGCACTGTGCTACCAGAGTTGTTGTTAGATGCCATGGAGTTGTCTCTGATTCATAACAACCCTATGTACAGCAGAGTGAAACACTGCCTGGTCCTGTGCCAGCTCCACAGTCATTGCTATACCTGAGCCCATCATTGGAGCCACTGTGTCAGTCCATCTTGTTGAGGTCCTTCACCTTTTTTGTTGACCCTCTACATTACCAAGCATGATATCCTTCTCCAGGGAAAAGTTCCTTCTTACAACATGACCAAATGAGATAACAAATACTGGCCATTCTCACTTCCAAGGAACATTCTGCTGCACTTCCCTCAAACTTAGGGGCCTTGATTTATGGTATAAATAGACTATCAAGCATAACCCAAAATGCACAAACAGCAGAAGCGAAACTAGGTGACTGGGACCTTCTAAAAATTAAATTCCTACGTGCATCAAAAGACTAAAAGAATATTCTCCAAAATAATAAAAGAGATCCTGAAGATGGAGGGAAAAAAAAGGAACCTACATATTTGACAATGTATTTATCTTTAAAATTTATAGAGAACTTCAATACTTCAACATCAAGAAGACAAACAATACAATTAACAAATGTGGAAAGGATATGAACAGACACCTCACCAAAGAAGATATTCAGGCAGCCAACACATGAAGAAATGTTTGCAATGATTAGACATTATTGTTGCTGTAGTTGTTAGGTGCCATTCAGGAGACTTCAACTCATAGCGACCCTATGTGCAACAGAATAAAATTCTGCCCATTCCTGTGTCATTCTCACAATCCTTGCTGTACTCGAGCCCATCGTGGTAGTCACTGTGTTAATCCATCTGACTGAGGGTCTTTTCCTTCTTCACTGACCCTCTACTTTACCAAGCAAGATGTACCCCTCCAGGGAATGGTTCTTTTGATAATATGATGAAAGTAGGTGAGATGAAGTCTAGTCATTCTCCCTTCAAAGGAGCATTCTAGCTGCACGTCTTCCAGGACAGATTTGTTAGCTCTTCTGGAAGTCCATGGCACTTTCTGTATCCTGTGCCAACACCACAATTTAAAAGCATCAACTCTTCTTCAGTCTTCCTTATTCATTGTTCAGCTTTCACACGTATATGAGGCTATTGACTTGAGTTAGGTACACCTTAATCTTCAAAGGGACATCTTTGCTCTTTGCCACTTTATAGAGGTCTTTTCCAGCAGATTTGCCCAGTGCAATACGGCATCTGATTTCTTGACTGGTGCTTCCATGGGTGTTGATTGTGGATACAAGTAATATGAAATCTTTGACAACTTCAACTTTTTCTCTATGGTGATGCTGCTTATTGGTTCAGTTGTGAGGATTTTCATTTTCTTTACGTTGAAGTGTAATCCATATTGCAGACAAGTCTTTAAACTTCATGAGTAAGCACTTCAAGTCATCTTCACTTTCAGCAAGTAAAGTTGTGTTGTCTGCATATTGCAGGTTGTTAACGAGTTTTCCTCCAATCCTGATGCCATATTCTTCTTCATATAGTACAGCTTCTCAGATTATTTGCATAGCATACAGATTGAATGAGTATGGTTAAAGAATACAACGCTGACACACTCCCCTCCTGATTTAAAACCATGCAGTATCCCCTTGTTCTGTTTGAATGACAGCCTCCTAGTCTATGTACAGGTTCCTCAAGAGAACAATTAATTGTTCTGGAATTTCCATTCTTCTCAATGTTATCCATAATTTTTTTTTGATCCACACAGTTAAATGCTTTTGCATAGTCAGTAAACACAAGTAAACATCTTTCTGGTATTCTTTGCTTTCAGCCAAGGTCCATGTACATCAGCATGATATCCCTCATTCCTTCCAAGGCCTCTTCTGAATCCAGCTTGCATTTCTGGAAGTTCTCTGTCAATATACTGTTGCAACCTTTTTTGAATTATCTTCAGTAAGATGTTACTTGTGTACAATATTAATGATATTGTTCTATAATTTCCACATTCTGTGGGATCACCTTTCTTTGGAATGGGTACAAATATGGATCTCTTCCAGTCATTTGGCCAGGTAAGTGTCTTCCAAATTTCTTGGCATAGATGAGTAAGTGGCTTCAGTGCAACATTCATTTGTTGAAACATCTCACTGGGTATTCCATCAATTCCTGGACCCTTGTTTTTCCCTAATTCCTTCAGTGCAGCTTCAACTTCTTCCTTCAATACCACAGGTTCTTGATCATATGCCACTTCCTGAAATGGATGAATATCAACCAGTTCTTTTTGGTACAGTGACTCTGTGTATTCCTTCCATCTTCTTTTGATATTTCCTGCATCATTCATTATTTTGCCCATAGAATCTTTCAATAGTGCAACTCAAGGCTTGATTTTTTCCATTAGTTAATTCAGCTTGAGAAATGTCAAGTGTGTTCTTCCTTTTTGATTTTCTAACTCCAGGTCTTTGCACATTTCATTATAATAACTGACTTTGTCTTTGTGAGCTGGTCTTTGAAATCTGTTCAGCTCTTTTGGTCATTTCTTCCATTTGCTTTAGCTACTCTCCATTCAAGAGCAAGTTTCAGAGTCTCTTCTGACATCCATTGTGGTCTTTCCTTCTTTTCCTGTCTTTTTAAAGAACTTTCTCTTTCTTCATGTGTGATGTTCTTGATGTCATCTCACAATTCCTCTGGTTTTTGTCATTGGTTTTCAAAGTATCAAATCTATTCTTCAGATGATCTCTAAATTCAGGTGAGTAATAATCAAGGTCGTATTTTGGCTACCATGGACTTGTTTTAATTGTCTTCAGCTTCAACTTGAATTGCATTTGAGCAGTTAATGATCTGTTCCACAGTCAGCTCATGGCCTTGTTGTCACTGAAGATATTTAGCTTCTCCATTGCCTCTTTCCAGAAATGTAGTCAATCTGATTCCTGTGTATTCCATCTGGTATAGGCCATGTATATAGCCACTGTTTGTGTTGTTGAAAGAGGTATTTGCAATGAATAAGTCATTGGTCTTGCAAAATTCTATCACATGATCTCTAGCCTCATTTCTATCACCAAAGCCATATTTTCCAACTACTGATGATTCTTGGTTTCCAACTTTTTTTATTCCAATCAGAAGTAATAATCAATACATCTTGATTGCAAGTTTGGTCAATTTCAAACTGTAGAAGTTGGTAGAAATCTTCAATTTCCTCATCTTTGGCTTTGTGGGTTGGGGCATAAATTTGAATAATAGTAGTATGAACTAGTCTTCCTTCTAGGTGTATGGATATTATCCTATCACTGACAGCGTTGTACTTCAGGACAGATCTTGAAACAGTCTTTGTGACGATGAATACCACACCACTCCTCTTCCATTTGTCATTCCCAGTATAGTAGATCATAAGGTTGTCTGATTCAAAATGGCCAAAACCAGTTCATTTCAGCTCACTAATGCTTAGGATATTGATCTTTTTGCATTTCATTTCATTTTTTATAACTTCCAATTTTCCTAGATTCCTACTTTGTACATTCCACATTCCAATTATTAATGGATATTTGCAACTATTTCTTCCCATTTTAAGTAGTGCCACATCAGCAAATGGAGGTCCTGAAAGCTTTACTCCAGCTACATGACTAAGGTCAGCTCTACCCTGAGCAGGCAGCTCTTCCCCAGTCATATTTTGAGTTCCTTCTGACCTGAGGAGCTCATCTTCCAGCACTATATTGGACAATGTTTCAGGGCTATTCTGAATGTTCTCCAGTAATATATCAGACATTTTTTTCCCTGCTATTCATAAGTTTTCATTGGCTGGTTCTTTGAGAAGGAGATCTCCCCTTCCTTTTTCCAAGTCTGTCTTAGTCTAGAAACTCCACTGAAACCCATCCACTATGTGTAACTCTGCTGGTATTTGAAATACTGGTGACAAAGCCTCCAACCCCACAGCAACATGCAAGCCACTGTAATACAACAAACTGACAGACAAAAACCTCTTCATATGAGAACCTCATCATAATTTTAAAGATAGCACAATTTCTTAATAAGATGAAAAAGGTGCTCTCCACATATATAT
>NW_006921697.1:8638478-8646360 GCF_000298275.1 Orycteropus afer afer | reverse complement strand
TTATATCAGCACTTTTCTGTATTTGTTATAATTTTAATAAATAGGTTTTTTTTTTTTTTTTAATGTATGAAATAGGAAGTGGCATTTCTCTGAGGCAAAAGGGACTTAACAGGAGATGTTTGTTCTGGTTACCTAGTGCCACTCTGACAGGAATATACCACAAATGGGATGGCCTTAACAAACAGGAGTTCATTTCTTACAGTTTGGAGGCTTTAAGTCTGAGTTCAAAGTGCCAGGCTCTAGGGGCTATTTGAAAGCCCCTCAACCTTGGGCTTCAGCTCCACCTCCTGCTTCCAGCCCAATGGAGATAGAAGCTTTTCTTCACTCAGGCAGCTCCTGGCTGCTGAGACTGGCAAGCCCAAGACTGACAAGTAAAAAGGCACAGTTCTGATGTTACTAAACCACACAGCAGGTCATTAATTCAAGTCCATTAAAGGTTCCAAGGTTGGCAGAGCATGGCAGGCTGCTGAACAATGACACAGTTACATGAAGGGTTAAAATGTGCCATAAACTAGAGACCATTCCCAAAGCTGTTTCTTATATATGGGAAGCAGACCACATCCTAAAGCAGCTACTCAGCTGCTTGTGGTAGATCCCACCATGGAGTTGACTGCCAGTCTCATCATGGGGAATAACCACCACCAGCTGCCCAGCCACTCAACCAGGCCCAGCCAAGTTGACATACAACTTTAACTACCACAGTGTTACTTTTAAGTGCCATCGAGTTACTTCTGACTTATAGTCACTGCATACACAACAGAATGAAACACTTCCTGCTCCTGTGCCATCTTCATAATTGATGCTGTTTGAGCCCATTGTTGCAGCCACTGAGTCAATCAATTTCATTGAGAGTCTTCCTCCTTCTCATTGAACCTCTACTTTATCAAGCATGATGTTTTTCTGATAACATGTCCCTTAATATAACTGGTCCCTCCTGTTAACATGTCAAAAGTAAGTGAGATAAAGTAGTGCTATTTTCACTTATAAGGAACATTCTGACTGTACTTTCAAGACAGATTTGTTTATTCTTCTGGCAATCCATGGTTATTTAATATTCTTTGCCAACACTGTAATTCAAATACCTAAATTATTCTTTGCTCTTCTTTATTCATTGTCCAGATTTTGCATGCATATAAGGCAACTGAAAATACCATGGCTTGGGTCAGGTGCATCTTATTATTCAAGGTGACATCTTTGTTTTTTAAAACATTTTTTAAAAAATGTGTTTCTCAGCAGATTTTCCCAATGAAATACAACACTTGATTGCTTGACTATTGCTTCCATGGGTGTTGATTGTGGATCCAGGAAAAATGAAACCCTAGTAAACTTCAATCTTTTCTCTATTTATCATGATGTTGCTTATTAGTCCAGTTGTGAGGATTTTTGTTTTCTTTATGTTTAAGTAATCCATTCTGAAGGATTTTATCATTGAATAAATATTGATTTAATAAATATGGTGAAAGGACACAACCCTGACTCACATTTTTCCTGATTTTAAACTATGTTCGAACAACTACCTCTTGGTCTATGTACATGTTCTGTATGAGCACAATTAAATGTTCTAGAATTCCCACTTTTCAAACTGTTATCCTTAATTTGTTATGCTCCACACAGTGAAATGCCTTTTCACAGTCAATAAAACATAGGTAACACCTTTCTGGTTCTCTGCTTTCAGCCAAGATCCATCTGACATCAACAACGATATCCCTTGTTCCATATCCTTTCCTGAATCTGGCTTAATTTCTGGCAGTTTCCTGTTGATGTACAGCTGCAACCATTTTTGAATTATCTTTAGCATAATTTTACTTGTGTTTGATAGTAATGGTATTGTTCAATAATTTCTGCCTTCTGTTGGGTCACCTTTCTTTGGAATCAATCTCCTCCATTCGGTTGGCCAGATAGCTGTCTTCCAAATTTCTTGGCATAGACAAGTGAGTGCCTTCAGCACTGCATCTGTTTGTTGAAACATCTCAATTGGTATTCCATCAATTCCTGGAACTTTATTTTTCACCAATGCTCTGAGTGTAGATTGGACTTCTTCTTTCAATATAATTGGTTCTTGATCATATGCTACCTCCTGAAATGGTTGAACATTGACAAATTCTTTTTGGTTCAGTGAATCTATTATTCCTTCCATCTTCTTTTGATACTTGCTGCATTGTTCTAAATTTTTTCCATGAAATCTTTGAAATTGCAACTTGAAGCTTGAAATTTTTCTTCAGTTCTTTCAGCTTGAGAAATTCTGAGCATGTTCTTCCCTTTTGGTTTTCTAACTCTAGCCCTTCATAAGTTTTATTATAATAATTTGTGTTCCTGAGCTGCCCTTTGAAATCTTTTGTTCATTTCTCTTCTTCACTTTAACTATTCTATGTTCAAAAGCAAGTTTCAGAGTCTCTTCTGTCATCTATTTTGGACTTTTTTTTCTTTGTCATCTCTTGAATGACATTTACTTTCTTTATATATGATATCTTTGATATCTTCCCACCATTCATCTATTTTTTTGGTCATTAGTGTTCAATGTGTCACTAAACAGCTTTATTCCATCAGTGACATTAAGGTCAATTCTACTTTGAGGATGCAGGTCTCCCTCAGTCGTATTTTGAGTGCCTTAAAACCTGAATGGCTTATTTTCTGGCACTGTATCAGACAATGTTCTAATGCTATCCACAAGGTTTTCACTGGCCATTGTTTTCAGAAGTAGAACACCATGCTTTTCTTCCCAATCTGTCTTAGTGTGGAAGCTCCTCTGAAACCTGTTCAACATGGGTGAACCTTCTGGTATGTGAAATATCAGTGGCATTGCTTCCTGCATCACAGCTCCAAGCCACCAAAGTACAACAAACTGATAGATAAGTGGTGGTTTAAGGGAAGTGTAGGTAGAAAAACAAGATTGGTTGGGATCAGATTGATGAAGACTTTAGATGCCATGAGTAGATACTTAGATATCTTTCTGTAGACCAGGGTTTGATAAGCATTTAAAGGGTCAGAGAGTAAATATTTTAGGCTTTGTAGGTCATAGATCCCTGCAGAAACTACTCAACTCTGCCATTACATATTATAGATAATATGTAAATGAATGACTGTGGCTGAAATCCAACAAAACAAGTAGGCCAGATTTGGCTTATGATGCTATATTGCCAACCCCTGTTCCAGACAGTGAGAGCCATGAAATGCTTTTGATCCTTGATGAAAGCTGTGCTTCAAGAAAATCATTCTGATAGCAAATATGGATTAGGTTGATGAGGGAGACCACTGTATTTATCTACTAAGACATAACTGGGGCAGAACACTATAGAGGTGCATTGAAGGCAGGGGAAGAGTATAGAGAGTGCCAGTGATTTTTTCCTCATGAGTGTTTCCACAGCTTTTGCCTCATACCCAAGAATCAGTATGGATGGAAGACAAGAACCCCTATAGCTCCCCCACCCACCCACCAACACACACACACATACAGACACAACGAGTTGCGATTATTTGGTTGATTAGAGTCCAGAACACTAACTGAGTTTCAGTTTTTAGAGGTGGTGCTCCCCAAGAGACAAACAAGCTTGATACCACTTTCTGGGGGCTCTCTGTGAAACCATCTCCACACCTTGGGATGTTTCTCTTCCTTTCTCATAGCAACCAGGTCTGAGCCTCATCCAGCCTGGAATAGCTTGAGGAGCAGAATGCCGTCTTTCCATCTATTTCTCTTTGCTCCTCTGTTATTAGTAGGTATAAGTTTTGATTTTGTTAAATCGGCAGGTACCTGAATTTGAGGGGAAAGTAGGTCATTTGGATTTCATTCCCTTTCCTCTTGGGCTGTCTCTGGCTGAAATAAGAGGAAAGTAACATCTTTTCCTGCCCACCTTTACTTTGAGGCTTAAAGTCAAAGCTCAGCTAATCATAGAGTAATTTTTCATATATATATATTTAATTTAATTAATTTATTTACTTATTTATTTTTTAAGAAGTTCATGGAAGAAGGAATAGCTGGGTCAAAGCATGTTTTGTGTACTCATGGGTTCTCTGTACATACACTCTCATTGTACCAATGCCAGTATCAGATGAAGAGTCAAGTCTAACTCATGGCAACCCCATGTGTGTTAGAGTAGAATTGTGTTCCATGGAGTTTTTAACGGCTACTTTTTCAGAAGTAGAGCAATAGGCCTTTTTTCTGCGGTGTTTTTGGATTGACTCAAATTTCTAATCTTTCAATTAGCAGCCAAGTTCATGATGGGACTCCACTATCACAATACCATCCATTATAGCACCCGGTCTCCCTTGAACTGCTATCACTCCTCTTGCCAGGCAAGCCACCTCTGCAGATGAGCAGTACAAAAAAAGGTTTCAAATGGCTTGACCTAAATAAACTTCTGGACATTGGAGAAAATCCATTAAGGAAATGTATTCCTCACTCTTTTCTTGACTCTCTTCTTGTATCTTTCCTGCACCCTCCCCACCACCACTATTGAGTGAGTTACAGTGAAAACAACAGAGAGGAGAGAGCATGAACTACTCCTGACATCTATGTTTAGATAGAATTCACATAGCTCCTAAAAAATGAAAAAGGAAAAGGCCTCCCAACATGAGCTCTTTTCCCACAGGCTGCTCCTCTCCACTCCTCCTCCCTCCAGGCAGATACATTCACCTTGTTAATCATTCTACCTGCATCAGAAAACATTACCTCCACAACGGCAAAACAGCAGCCTTATTACTGGAACCAAAGCCCACAGTCAGATGGATTTCCCTAAAGGCCCCAAACCTTTCCATTTTATTACTATGTCACTTCTCATTTTAGCACATATTAATCACAAAGATACATTTTTCTTTGGATATGGATTTAAGTAGCCCTTTGCAAGCACTTGGTAAAGGTTGGTTCAGAGTAGGAGAAAAAATAAATGATTAAATTTGCAAAGTCAAGTCTCTATCCCAATTTGTATATGTAGAAAGGAGGAATTGTCTGTTGATTTCAAAAATGTGTTAGAGACTCATTCTTTTTGTATTTAGGAGACTCTAAAACATATTGAGAATGGTCCAAGGTCAAAATAACCCTGATTTGAAGCAGGCCATATTGTATGTACTGTTGTTAAATGTTGTTTAATGCCATGAAGACGCCCTTTACTCATGACAAAACCCTGAACAAAGGAACAAAATACAAGTTAGTCCTGCACCATCTTCATGATTGATTGTAATTTGGACCATTGTGATCCATAGTGTTTTCATTGACTAATTTTTGGAAGTGGATTTCCAGACCATGTTTCCCAGTCCATCTTAGTTTGGAAGGTTTGCTAAAACCTATTCAGCACGTAAGCTTGCACTTATAGACGGGTGATGGCTATGCATAAGGTATGTTGGCTGGCAATCAAACCCATGCCTCTCACATGGAAGGCAAGAATTCTGTCACTCAAACACAACTGCCCTCATCTGTATGCATTAGGTAGGCTATTTGTTCCTTTCCCTTGGTTAAAGATGCCACACTGAAAACCCAGTCCCACTTCTTAAGAACAAAGATCTCCCAGGAGATTTTCCTTCCTTACTCCTACTGCTAACAAAGAGGGACAAGTGTTTGCTGTTGTGCTTTTTGTTTCAGGATTCTCTGAAATCTCTAAATGGAAAACAAATTGGCTCCTCTATTTCTTTTAGTGTTAAGAGGATTCTCTCACATGCTCACACAGTTGTTGCTATTTCAGGAGTGGAATGCTTCTACCTGTCTAGCGTAGAGAAGATAATTTACTAATTAAGGTCAGAAAATACATGTCAAAGAAAATCAAAATGTGTTCTTCTCTAGTACTGTCATGTTTTTGCAAAGTTTGTGGTCTATTTCTTGGGTAGTGGGCCTGGGCTACATTGATTCAACCTCATGCTCTCATGCTAGCCCCAATCCCCTTCATAAACCATCATCCTGAAAGTCCAGAGAGCTGGTCAGAGGCACAGTAGTGAAACATGAGGCACGGGCAGCTGTGTCAGCTTTTATACACACCATTATTAGGGGCTTTGTAGGGGCTGAGTTCAAAGCAATAAGTCTACAGCATAAGTTATGGCTGGTAAAAGGCATACAGTGCTAGGTTCAGTGCTAGGGGATCTGAAATCTAAACTCATCTCTACCACAAAATGATTATGGGACAAGGAGCAAGTCATGTTTCACCTCTGGGCCACAGGTTCCTTCAGTATTAAATGAGGATATTAGATTGGATGGTCTCCAAAGTCCCTTTCAGACTAAAGATTGTGTGTCTACACTAGTGGGATCAATACGTGTGTGAAAGTTGTTAGACCTTGCTCTTTGTATAAGGTGAGTTTATAAGTGTAGTTATATTGTATTAAAGGAGGAAATACCAATGCATGCTATCTATCAGGTAGAGTTCTTGGCCAGCAACAGAACTACCTTAACTGTTAACAATGAAAGAGGCTAAATGCACCAGCACTGTTCTCTGAGTTAAAGAAGGTTGAAAGGATATAATGAATGTCATGTCCTTGTGAACTCCAAAAAGAAAGAGGGTCAGGACTTCTCCAGGGAAGGAATCCATGGACTGCCTTTTTCTCTTGCTGCTCCAGTTTCCTGCCTTCCTTTCTTCTTTCTATAAAGACTCTTATTCTAAGGAAAGAGAATCTGCTTGGTTTTGTCTATCTTCTCCTATGGTAAGGGAGCTTGTTGTTGTTGTTAGGTGCCATTGAGTTGTCTCTGATTCATAACGACCCTATGCACAGCAGAACAAAACAATGCCCGGTCCTGAGCCAGCTCCATGATACTTGCTCATTGCTGCTGCCACCGTGTCAATTCATCTCATTGAGGGCCTTCCCCTCTTTCGTCAACCCTCCACCTTACTAAGCATGACATCCTTCTCCAGGGAATAGTCCCTTCTGATAACATGACCAAAGTATGTGAGACAAAGTCTGGCCATTCACACCTCCAAGGAGCATTCTGGCTGCACTTCCTCCAGGACAGATCTGTTAGTTCTTCTAGCAGTCCACGTGGTACTTTTCTTATACTTCCCCAACACCACAGCTCAAAAGCATCAATTCTTCTTTGGTCTTCCTTCTCCATTGTCCAGCTCTTGCATGCATGAGGCAAATGAAAATACCATGGCTTGTGTCAGGCACACCTTAGTCCTCAAGGAGACATCTTTGCCCTTCAGCACTTGAAAGAGGTCCTTTGCAGCTGATGTTTCCAGTGCTATATGTCGTCTGATGTCCTGACTGCTGCTTCCATTGGTGTCGATTGTAGAACCAAGTAATGTGAACTCTTGGACAATTTCAATCTTTTCTCCATTTATCATAATACTTCTTATAGGATCAGTTGTGAGGATTTTTGTTTTCTTTATATCAAGATGTAATCCATACTACAGACTGTATACTTCAATCTTCATCAGTAAGTACTTCAAGTCATCCTCACTTTCAGCAAGCAAAGTTGTGTCATCAGTGTATAGCAGGTTGTTAATGATTCTTCCTCCAATCCTAATGCCACATTCTTCTTCATATAGTCCAGCTTCTCAGATTATTTGCTCAGCATCCAGATTGAATAAGTATGGTGAAAGGATACAACCCTGACACACTCCCTTCTTGATTTTAAACCATGTAGTGTTGCCTTTTTCTGTTCAGACAACAGCTTCCTGTTCTATGTACAGGTTCCTCATGAGTATAATTAAGTGTTCTGAAATGCCCATTTTTCTCAATATTATCCACAATTTGTTATGATCCACACAATCAAATGCTTTTGCATAATCAATAAGACACAAGTAAACATCTTTCTGGTATTTTTTGCTTTGAGCTAAGATCCATATGACATCAGCAATGATATCCCTCATTCCATGTCCTCTTCAGAATCCAGCTTGCATTTCTGGAAGTTCTCTGTCAATATACTGCTGCAACCATTTTTGAATTATCTTCATAAGATTTTACTTGC
>NW_006921697.1:8637329-8638378 GCF_000298275.1 Orycteropus afer afer | reverse complement strand
TAGCAGCCAAATGCCTTAGGCACTATGCCACCAGAGCTCCCATATACATGCTAGAACTGATAAAAAGGAAGGAAAAAAAAAATCAGTATCAACAACAAGTTTTGACAATGATGTTGAACAGCAGTGATTAGAATTCTTAAACACTACTGATAGAAGGGGGAGCTTTGGTAGCATAGTGCCTAAGGCACTTGACTGCTAACCAGAAGGCTGGCAGTTCAAACCCACCAGCCACTCCTTGGAACGAAGATGGGGCAATCTACTTCCATAGTGATACTGCCTCAAAAACCCAAGGAGAGGTCACTACGAGTCGGCTCTGACTTGATGGCACATAACAACAACAACACTGATAGAAGTATATATTAGGATAAATACATTGGAAAATAATTTGACAATATATATGACTCAATAATAATATACTTAGGTATTAATCCAACATAAATGCATACACATGTTCACAAAAAAATGTGTAAAAGAATATTCATAGCGGTGTTACTCATAATAGACCCAATCTAGAAAGTACTCTAATGCCAATCAACAGCATAATTAATAAATTATTTTAGAATGTATTACAAAAAATTAAATCCAACAATGATAATGAATAAACTATAACTATACACAGCAATGTGGGTGGGTTTCAAAAATGTAATGCTGAATAGAAAACACCTTTCTTCTGAGGAACAGCTGGTGGGTTTGTATCACCAGCCTTCTGGTTAGCAGTCTTAACCTTAGCCTTAGGCACTACGCTGCCAGAGCTCCCTGAATAGAAAAAGGCAGACAAAAACAATACTTACATTTGTATTTATATTAAACTCAAAAAGGTTTAAAACTGATTTATAGTGTTAGAAATCAGTGTAGAAGAGAACACGAAGAAAACTTCTGGGGTACTGGGAATTGATGTTCTCTTTTCTTGGTTTGGTTATCAGTTATAGGACTTGCTGAGATTGTGAAAACTCATCAAACTGTATACTTATTATATCAGCACTTTTCTGTATTTGTTATAATTTAATAAATAGGTTTTTTTTTTTTTTTTTAATGTATGAAATAGGAAG
>NW_006921697.1:8630312-8635004 GCF_000298275.1 Orycteropus afer afer | reverse complement strand
TAATGATATTGTTCAATAATTTCCACATTCTGTGGGATCACCTTTCTTTGGAATGGGTACAAATATGGATCTCTTCCAGTCAGTTGGTCAGGTAGCTGTCTTCCAAATCTCTTGGCATAACCAAGTGAGTACCTCCAGTGGGGCATCTGTTTGTTGAAACATCTCAATGGGTATTCCGTCAGTTCCTGGAGCCTTGTTCTTCTCCAATTCTTTCAGTGAAGCTTCAACTTCTTCCTTCGATACCACTGGTTCTTGAACACATGCCACCTCCTGAAATGGATGAAGATCAACCAGTTCTTTTTGGAACAGTGACTCTGTGTATTCCTTCCATCTTCATTTGATGCTTCTTGCCTCAATCAATGTTTTGCCCATAGAATCTTTCAGTATTGCAACCCGAGGCTTAAAATTTTTCCTCGGTTCTTTCAGCTTGAGAAATGCCAAGCATGTTCTTCCCTTTTGTTTTTCTAACCCCAGGTCTTTTCACATTTAGTTATAGTAATTGGCTTTGTCTGCTCAAGCTGCTCTTTGAAATTCTTTGAAATCTTCTGTTCAGCTCTTTTATCTTGTCATTTCTTCCATTTGCTTTAGCTACTCTCAGCTCAAGGGCAAGTTTCAGTCTCTTCTGACATCCATTTTGGTCTTTCCTTTCTTTCTCATATTTTTAATGACCTCTTGCTTTCTTCATGGATGATGCTCTTGATGTCATCCCACAATTCTTCTAGTTTTCTGTCATTGGTGTTCAAGTTATCAAATTTATTCTTTAGATGGCCTCTAAATTCAGGAGGGATATATTCAAAGTCATATTTTGGCTCTCATGGACTTGTTTTAATTGTCTTCAACCTCAAGTTGAACTTGCATATGAGCAGTTGATGGTCTGTTCTATAATCAGCTCCTGGCCTTGTTTTGGCCGAAGATACTGAACTTTTCCTTTGCCTCTGGCCACAGATGTAGTCAATCTGATTCCTGTGTACTCCAACTGGCAAAGTCCATGTATATAGCCACCGTTGTGTTGTTGCAAAAAGTTATTTTCAATGAATAAGTCATTGGTCTTGCAAAATTCTATGATGCAATCTCCAGCGTTTCTTCTGTCACAAATTTTCCAACTACTGGTGATTCTTTTTTGTTTCCAACTTTTGCATTCCAATCACCAGTGATAAGCAACATACCTTAATTGCATGTTCGGTCAATTTTAAACTGCAGAAGTTGATAAAAATCTTCAATTTCCTCATATGTGCCTTTGTTGTTTGGTTTGTAAATTTGAATAATACCAGTATTAATTGGTCTTTCTTGTAGGTGTACGATATTATCCTATCACTGACAGCATTGTACTTCAGGACAGATCTTGAAACATCCTTTCAGGACAGATCTTGAAACATCCTTTGTGATGATGAATGCCACATCATTCATCTTCAATTTCTCAATCGCGGCATAGCAGATCATATTGTTGTCTGGTTCAAGATGCCCAAAACCCATTCATTTCAACTCACTAATGCCTAGGATATCAGTCTTTATGCATTCCATTTCATTTTTGACAACTTCTAGTTTTCCTAGATTCATACTTCATACATTCTATATTCTATTAATGGATGTTTGCAGCTATTTCTCCTCAATTTGAGTTGTGCCATAGGAGCTCTGGTAGCATAGTGCCTAAGGCACTTGACAGCTAACCAGAAGGCTGGCGGTTCAAACCCACCAGCCACTCCTCAGAAGGAAGGTTGGGCATTCCTACTTCCGTAGTGATACTGCCTCGGAAACCCAAGGAGGGGTCGCTATGAGTCGGGGCCAACTCGATGGCAAAAAGCAACAACAACAACAACATGTCAGCACATGGAGGTCCTGAAGGACTTAGTTTATCCATATCATTAAGGTTGGTTCTACTCTGATGAGGCAGCTCTTCCCCAGTCCTATTTTGAGTGCCTTTTGACCCAAGGAGCTTTTCTTACTTCACTGTGTCAGACAATGTTTCCAAGCTATTAATAAAGTTACCCAGTAATGTATCAGACTGTGTTTCTCTGCTATTCATACAATTTTCCCTGGCCAATTTTTGAGAAGTGGATGGCCTCCTCCTTCTTCCTAGTCTGTCTTAGTCTGTAAGCTGCGTTGAAAACTGTGCATCATGTGCAACTCTGCTGGCATCTGAAACACCAATGCACAGCCTCAAGGCTCACAGCAATGCACAAGCCCCACAGGATGACAAACTGACAGACAAGATTGTCTCCCTTAGCTGTCAGAAACCTCTGCAACCTCCCCTTACCTAATTCCTACCTGGAACCTGCCACTTTGTTATCCCTAGTTGCTCCCTTCCTTTCCTGGCTCTAGGGGGCTTGAGGCCTTCCCTCCTGCCCTTTTATACCTGGATATCCTGCCACTTTGGAGGTCTCCAGCCTCTCCTGCTCCCTTCCTTTCCTGGAAGGGGAGCAAAGCCCTATAATTGGCAACCCCACAAAAGCCAGAGGAGGGTAGCTCTTAGTGTCAGACAAAAGGAAGTAAACTAATCTCAAGTGGGGAAAGTCATCTTCTACCAAGAAGGCATGACCACTGTTTTGTCCTCCATGTAATGGAGGAAAATAAATGAAGGTTTACTCTGTTAGGCCTGAAAGAGCAAGGCTATCACTGTTGTGGTATCAACAGGTTTGTCTGTGCAGTTTCCTCAAGCAAAGCATCTACCACAGGCCAAGCCCTTCTTAAGGTACTTGGCGCTCTATACCTCTTAGACAAGGCATTTGTTCCCATTCATTACAGGTGGAAAACAAGGCTTAGAGAAGCTAAATTTGTTGTCCAAGCCCACACAACTAATAAAAAGTAAAGCTAACCTGAGATTTGAACCCATCTGTGCCTGACTCCAAAGTCTGACATGCTTCATTGTATCCTGTGCTGACAAGGTAAAGGAGCAGAAATACTTTTTGGCCTCTGATGTGGCAAAGCCTGTAAAAACAAGAGCTGAGATGAGATTTGCTGCCTTGGTATTTCCCAGGCAGCAACATTCCTTCAAAAAGGAAGATCCTTGAGACTGAGAAGGAACCTCAGTAAAGTACAAGAGATATTAAGACCTCATGCTTTACAAAACACAATCCATACCTCTTTGGTTGCTTTTACCAAGACTTAGAAGTTCATAAAACCAGAAAACCAAATCCATTGCTTTCGACTTGATTCTGACTCATGGTAGGCCCGTGTGTTACAGAGTAGAACTGAGCTCCACAGACTTTTCCTGGCTGTAATCTTTACAGAAGAAGATTGACAGGCCATTCTTCCATGAAAACATTGGATGGAATTGAACCACCAATATTTCAACCAGTAGTCAAACAGAGACCATTTGTACCACCAAGGGACTTTTTTCCAGAAGTGCGTAGCTTTTGACAAATAAAAAGAAACCTAACATAACTTTTAAACTTCAAAATTGGGAGAGGGTGAAAACACAATAGTATTTCAATTTTCTCCAATGCCTCCCTTCCCTGAGGTTTATATATGTCCCATAAAAACTATGCAGTGAATATGAAAAAAAACATCTCAAACTCATCTAAAAAAGCTGGAAGTTATATTCCTTTTCCTAAAAAGTGTTTTCTATTTCTGCTTCACTCCTGTGAGGTGAGAATGAATGGCCTTGAGGTTTCCTTTTCTCAAATATTGGGTTCCCCATGCATGTCTTTTGACTGAATATGTGATTTGCCTATCATTGATTCCAGCTGCAGAAAATACAATTGCAGTGATAGGCATCTTGAGTTTCCCAGCTAGTAGACTAAATGGTCCAAATCTTTTATTTCAGATAAGAAAACTTAAGCTAAGACTGTGGAAATGATTTATTAAAGTCACAATCAAGAGGAAAGAGCCTTATAATATGAAAACAGAATATTCTACCCTGCCCTAAAAAAGGTGTGTACGCCCTGGAGAGAACAATCATGGGAGAAGGAAGGGCTGCTTATGCACAGAGAGACAGCTCAGGGGCCAGGAGAGTATGGAGGGATGGACACTGGGAAGTGGTAACTATGGGGAGGAAGTGGGAGGGGAGCTGTTGCATTGTGGTAAACTGTGGTCAATGACATGAGACAAAGTATATGTGAACTGCTGTATGGAAAGTGAATTTGCTCTGTAAATCTTCACCCAAATCACAATAAATAAAAAAAATAAAATTTTTTAATTAAATAAAATATAAAAAGGTGTGCATATGTATTCCTTAGTGTGTGTGTATGTAGGTATGATTTGTGCTCAACTACGGTTGGGCAATCCTACTTCCGTACTGATACTGCCTCTGAAACCCAAGGAAGGGTCGTTATGAGTCAGGGCTGACTTGACAGCAAATAACAACAACAACTAATTTAAAGGTTGACAGATCCTACCCACTCAGTGGTACCATGAAAAAAGGCTTGATGATCTTCTTCTGTAAGATTTCTGCCAGTAGAATTCTGTGGAACATTCTACTTTGTATACATGGGGTTGTATCAGTCAGAATCACTGCAACAGCAAAGGCTTGGTATTTTGATTATATAAATATATTAATATATATGTATACACACACACACACACACACATATATATACACACACAGGATCTCTGGTGGCATAGAGCTTAAGGCATTTGACTGCTAACCAGAAGTCTGGTGGTTCAAACTCACCAGCCACTACTCAGAAGGAAGATCAGGCACCTACTTCCGTGTGATGCCACCTCAGAAACCCAAGAAGGGGCTGCTATGAGTTG
>NW_006921697.1:8619280-8629376 GCF_000298275.1 Orycteropus afer afer | reverse complement strand
CCAACCTTCCTTCCAAGGAGTGGCTGGTGGGTTTGAACCGCCAGCCTTCTGGTTAGCAGTCAAGTGCCTTAGCCACTATGCTACCAGAGGTAGTGAGTTTATTTTATTTTATTTTATTTTTGGTTTATATATCCATACAAACATACATATACCTCCTCTTCAAATAATGACTATCTCATTATCTGACATTTGCATTTGTTGTTGTTGTTGTTAGGTCCCACAGAATTGGCTCTGACTCATAGTGACCCTATGCACAGGAAACGATGATAGGCTATGTGCCAGCCTTACAATCCTTGCTGTATCTGAGCCCATCCCTGCAGCCACTGTGTCAATTCATCTCCTTGAGGGTCTTACCCTTTTTCACTGACCCTCCATTTTACTAAGTATGATATCCTTCTCCAGGGAATGGTCTCTTCTGACAACATGGCCAAAGTAGATGAGACAAAGTCTGGCCATTTTTGCTTCCAAGGAACATGCCAGCTGTGCTTTTTCCAGGACAGATTTGTTCATTTTTCTGGCAGTTCATGGTACTTTCAGTATTCACCAACACCACAACCCAAAAGTATCAACTCTTCTTCAGTCTTCCTTATTCATTATCCAGTTTCACATGCATATGAGATATGACTGAAAATACCATAGCTTGGGTTAGGTGCACCTTAGTCTTCAAAGAGGTATCTTTGCTCTTCAGTACTTTAAAGAGATCTTTTGCAGCAGATCTGCCCAGTGTGATACGTCTGGTTTCTTGACTGCTGCTTCCATGGGTGTTGATTGCAGACACAAGTAATATGAAATCTTTGACAACTTCAATCTTTTCTTCATTGGTTGTGATGCTACTTATTGGTCCAGTTGTGAGTAGTTTTTGTTTTTTTTATGTTCAAGTGTAATCCATACTGCAGATTGTAGTCTTTAACCTTCACCAGTAAATGCTTCAAGTCATCTTTACTTTTGGCAAACTAGGTTGTGTCATCTGTATATCACAGGTTGTTGATGAACCTTCCTCCAATTCTGATGCCACATTCTTCTTCATATAGTCTAGCTTCTCAGATTATTTGCTTAGCATACACATTGAATAAGTATGGTAAAAAGATTTAACCCTGATGCACTCCCTTCCTGATTTTAAACCATGCAGTATCCCCTTGTTCTGTTCAAATGACAGTTTCCTAGTCTATGTACAGATTCCTCATGAGCAAAATTGAGTGCTCTGGAGTTCCCATTCTTCTCAATGTTATCCATGATATGCTATGATCCACACACTTAAATGTTTTGCATAGTCAATAAAACACAAGTAAACATCTTTCAGATAGTTTTTGCTTTCAGCCAAGATCTATTTGACATCAGCAATGATATCCCTCTTCTATATCCTGTTCTGGATCCAGCTTGCATTTCTGAAAGTTTCCTGTCAATATACTACTACAACCATTTTTGAATTATCTTCAGCAAAATTTTAATTGCATGTGAAGTTAATGATATTGTCTGATAATTTCCACATTCTGTTGGATCAACTTTCTTTGGAATGGATACAAAATTTAGATGCTCGCGGGTGTTTTGAGTCATGTCCTGTCAGCAAATGGAGGTCTCAAAAGCTTTCCTCCATCCATGTCATGACAGTTGACTCTACTTTGAGGAGGTAGCTCTTCCCTAGTCATATTTTGAGTGCCTTCTGACCTGAAGAGCTCATTTTCCGGCACTATATCAGACTATGTTTCAGGGCTATTCATAAAGTTTTCCAGTAATATATCAAACAGTGTTTCACTGCTATTCATAGTTTTCACTGTTCGATTCTTTGAGAGGTGGATGGCCCTTTCTTTCTTCTCAGTCTGTCTTAGTCTGGAAGCTCTGCTGACACCTGTCCACCATGGGTGATCCTGCTGGCATTTAAAATACCATTGACATAAGCCTCCAGCCTAATAGTAACAAGCAAGCCAGCACAGTATGACAAAATGACAGATAAGGGGTAGACCTTTGCTTTTACAATAATAAAAAATCTACTATCTGACTATTTTTCACATTAACAATGCATGAGTAGAAGTAATGAATGCCAAGGTATAAGGCTAGAGTAATGCTGGCTGTGGCTGTTAAAGTTATGTGTCAACTTGGCTGGGCCATGATTCTCAGTGATCTGGCAGTTATACAACAATGCAACTTGGCAGTTATGTAATGATATGATGTGGCAATTATATAATGATATGGTCCTCCTCCATTATTTGATCTCATGTGGTCATCTTCCATTTTTTCATAACACCAAGTTTCACATAATGACCTGGTCTTTAGGACCTAACCATGCTGATAAATGAGGGTGTATATATACACTAAAGTGTGTGCGTGTGTATTGGTTTTTGCTGATTGCCATCAAGTCAATTCTGACTCATAGTGACTCTATGTGTGCCAAGTAGAACTGCTCCGTAGGATTCTATTGACCATTCAGAAGCAGCAATGCCAGATTAGCCAAAAAACAAGGTAAGCATGGGCTTACTTGTGCTTATTTACTAATGTGTAGTGAACAATTTCCCATCAAAGATTCCACCTCAAAGACATAACATCAATTCCACATCAAAGATTCTGTTCTTGGTATGCCTGGCACTTGTCTCTCTTTCAACCCCACAGCACCTTCCTACAGAATCAAAGCCTTTTTTCAAGCTTACAGTTCCTAACAAGGACAGAGTACACAATAAACAAGGTAAGCATGGGCCTATTTGTGCTTACTTACTAATCTGTAGTGAACAGTTTTGCATGTGTTTCACCTTGCTTATTGGTTAAGCCTCTGCTGGGTCACATTCAGACCCAGCATGAACCACCCTGTGGCTGATTTGTAATATTTGCTGTGGCTGTAAGACAGGGAGTGATGAACTCTGTATAGAGTATTTGTTGACTAATATAGCAAAATTCTGACAAAATAGATAAGATCACAATCTAAAATCTATTAAATGGAGATAAGAGATAAAATGGCAGAAAAGTAGACTTGTTGTATAGTTGACTGTTATCGGACAAAGCACAAGGCTGGCTTTCTTCTCAATATTAACACCTTCCTTGCCCTACCACTCCAACATCCCAGGTCTCATCCTTTGATTTATTAGGGCTTTGAGGAACTTCTAAAGTGCTGAGAGAAGAATAACTGCTTAAATACTTTCCCTATTTGCTTGTCACTTATCAATTGTCACCTTACACAGTGGTTTCCAAACTTTGCTGCACATTACAATCACCTTGGGACCTTTTAGAACTCTAAAATTCCCAGGTTACAATTCATTGTGAATTGGGACCTAGGAATCTGCAGTTTTTAAAGATCCTCAGGTGGTTCCAATATGAAGCAAAGTTTGTGAACCACTAAGCTAATATCCAAGCAAATAGGAGTGGAGATGGTACTCAGAAAGCAGGGAGATAACAAACAGGCACCAGAATCTAATGTCTGGTTTACAGTTCTACAGAAGGGTCACCTAATTCTGGCAGAATTCATTTAAAGGTGCCCATGAAGACTTCAAAAGTTTCTTTAGGAAAAATTAGACAGAGTGGTATTTATACAATAGACAATCTCTTACTTACAGGAAGTGAGAAATTTCACACATAAGCAGATTTATACTAATTTAGATAGACTCTTGACTGACAAGTAAACCTGTCATTAGAATCATGCAATGTCAAAGCTAGGGCAAGTATCAGATATTATCTAGTCCAACAGATTAATATTATGGCTGGAGAAGCTGGGACCTAGAGAGAGAAAAGAACTTACTCATAACTACTCAGTAAATTAATAGTCATTCTAGAACCTTAGGTTGGGCATTCCTACTTCCGTAGTGATACTGCCTCGGAAACCCAAGGTGGGGTCACTATGAGTCAGGGCCAACTCGATGGCAAATAACAAAAACAACAACAGAATCTTATGTGATGTCTTAAAACCTATGTATCACTATTGATTCCCCTATCCCTCATTGTCTTTCTGTCCTTCATTTGTGCCTTAAATGTCCAAAATAGAATTAGTCATCCGCCTATCCTCACCCCAGTCTTTTCCAGCTCCAAGTGGCCTTGCAAAAATTATAGTGATCATCCTTGATTTCTCCATGCCCATTCCCTCCATACAGATGCCAGCTAGTACTTTAAAGCCTACCTCCAAAATATATCATCAATCTGGCCACATACTTCTGTCTTCATTGTCAATGCTCCTATTCAAAGCCACTATCAACTCTCTAGAATCACTGCTATAGTCTCTTAATTGGGCTCCTGGTCTTCCACTCTGATCCATTCTCCACACAGTAGTGTGATCTGCATTGTTAAAATGCAAAAAGGATTATGTAGTTCCTTTGTTTAGGAAATCTTTCAATGGGTTTCTACTGCAGTTAAAGTCCAAACTACTTCCTGAGGTCTATAGGAGCTCTGGTGGCTTAGTGCCTAAGGTATTTGACTGCCAACCAGAAGGCTGGAGGTTCAAATCCACCAGCCACTCCTCAGAAGGAATATTGGGCAATCTGCTTTTGTAGAGATACCTTCTCAGAAACCCAAGGAGGAGTCACTATGACTTGGGTAGACTTGACAGCAGTGAGTGTGTGAGTGTGTGTGTGTGTGTGGGGGGTGTAGGCTCTGAAGGATCTGGGCCTTACCCCTCTCCAACCTCAGTTCAGGCTGCTCTTCATTTTACTCAGTAAGCTCCAGCCACGTATTCTTTCCGTTCCTAGATCCTCTGAAACCTCTTCAGCCCTAGCACTTCTTTTTCTTGTTTGTTTGCCTCCTCTACTAGAATGTGAGTTCCACAAGGGAAAGAAAAAAAAAATCTGATTTTCTCATTGTTATATTTATTCCTGGAACCTAACAGAAAGCCTATTCGTTACCAAATTGCTGAATGAATGAATGAATGAGAGAGAGAATGACGTGATTATACTTAACCTTGTCTTCTTGGAGGCCTCAGGAATGAGGCTGTGTTAATGGACAACCCAGGACTAGAACCCAGGTTTTCTGTTACCAAAGCTAAAATCTTTACTCTGATATTATGCTACTTTTGAGAGGATCAAGGGCAGTGTTTGCTTCACCCATAGAATCTTTTGGCACCTTCATGGAAACAGATTCCTGCCATGTAACATGGTAATTTTTTTTTTTTTTTTTTAAATAGCATTTTTATGAACAATTTCAACAGCTTTGACTACAACTCTGACTAAAACTCTGACTACAGAAAGCAGCAAACAAGGTCTCATTTTAATTCTGCCATTTCTTGTATGATTGGTAGTCATTAATTTGACCTGCCTCTCATCTGAGAAATGGGGATAAAAGCCTAGTCTGACTATAAATGGCATCTAATGAGGAATAAAGGTGATAGGGAAAGGAAAGAGAATTTGTGTATCTCAATGTATTGCCTGATATCTATATATCAGAACTATGGGTATTGATACTATTACTCTCAACTTAATGAGTTACAAAATATTTTCTGTTCCAAAGCCTTTCCTTTATCTCTATCTCTCTTCTCCTAGCCATTGCATTTCTTCCTTGTTTAATAGGAAGAAGAATAGTTACCATTTACTGATTACTTTCTACATACCAGATTCATTATAGATAATAATTCTAATCATTTATCAAGAGCATTTTGTAGATGAGCAAGCCAAGGCTCAGGGATAGGTTAAGTAAACTCCCTCATACAGCACAGTGAGTAAATAGAAAGCTGAGATTCGGATGCAGGTCCACGTTATTCCAAATCCTGAGCTTTTTCTACCACACCATGCTACTACCTCCCTTACTCAGGGAAGAGGTAGGTCTCTAGGCAGGAGTGAAGAGATTAAGAAAACCTCAACAGCATTTGGACTGAGCCATATTTTTGACTTTTTTTACTACCAAAGTTGCTTTAAGAAACCATCTTTGACAAAGAACTGCACCTGTTTGCAAATTCTGGCCCAAGTTTCTATGCAAACACTATTTGTTATTGTGGTAAAATTCATATAACCTGGAGTTTACTATTTAAAAATGTACAAATCAGTGGCATTTATTAATCCACATTGTTGTGCAACCATCACTACTGTCTAATTCCAGATCATTTTCATCATCTCAAAGGAAACCCCATACTCATTAAGCAGCCAGTCTTCGTTCCCTCACTCCTCAACACCTGGCAATAACTAATCTGCTTTCTGTCCTAATGAACTTATGAAACTTTCTTAGCTCTTTCTTGTTTAATACACTTGGACAAACCTTTGAAAGATTGCTATTTCAGAAAGCAGCAGCTCCATGTCTGCTCAAGATTCCACCACAGCATTTTCACCTGGCTCCCCAGGGAGCTACGTGCTAATTACCTAATTGAAGGGTACAGGAGCTGGTGAAGAGTAAGCTCCTTCCCCCAGGGGAGCCATTGCACCAGCAATTGAAGATGTTCAAGAACATTAATGTCCATTAAAAGCTTACCAGATCCCTGGGGGCAAGCCAGTCTTGTCAAGAACAGAGAGGGCAGAACAGCAGGGTAGGACCATGGGCCAAACAAAGGGTTTGGAGTTGGGCAGACCTGAATTCAAATCCGACATCTTTCACATATTGGCTACGCAAACTTGATTGAATCACTCTACCTTCCTGAGTCTTTGTTTTCAAAGATGTAAAATGGGGGTGGTAAAACCACCTTGGAGCACTGATGACACAGTGGTTAAGCACTTGGATGCTATTAAAAAAGTTGATGGTTTGAACCCACCTAGTGGCTTCGCAGGAAGAACACCTGGCTATCTGTTCCCATAAAGATTTCTGCCTAGGGGGCAGTTCTGCTCCGTCATATGGGGTTGCTATGACACAAATGTCAACTGGATGGCACTTAACAACAATAAATCTACCTTGAAAGGGGCAGGAGGAATTGTTAAAGGAGTATTAAACTAGGCACTTGGCATGTTTACTATTACTTTCATCCTTAGATGCTTGTCAAGTCAGGATGAAGTTATATATAATATGTTGTTGTTGTTGTTGTTGTTGTTTGCCATTGAGTTGGCCCCGACTCATAGCGACCCCTCCTTGGGTTTCCGAGGCAGTATCACTATGGAAGTTGGATTGCCCAACCTTCCTTCTGAGGAGTGGCTGGTGGGTTTGAACCGCCAGTCTTCTGGTTAGCAGTCAAGAGCTTTAGCCACTATGCTACCAGAGCTCCTATATATAATATATATGATGCTAAAAGTAAGAAAGATGTAAGGACCTATCTCTGCCATGCATAAAATGGAAAAACATTCTCTTGCCTTTCCTGAGATGAAAAACAAATTTAGCAAATTTAAGGTCAAATCTTAGTTTCACACTTCTCTGTGGTTACTGGTCCAGGGTTTTTGTTGTTGTTTCTTGTTTTAAACTCCGTAAAGACCTCCATTTTCCTCTTTATGTTAATGAAAATTATATCAAATGCCAGTAGTGCTAGTAATATATCTTTCAACCTATTCAATATATGTTATTTTATAAGGTTCTTGTAGTTAGGTACCATCAAGTTGGTTCTAACTCATAGTGACCACATATACAATAGAATGAACCACTGCTCTGTCCTGAATCATTCTCACAATGATTGTTATGTTTGAGCCTATTGTTGCAGCCACTGTGTCAATTTATCTCATCTTCCTCTTGTTCATTGACTCTCTACTTTACCAAGCATGATGTCCTTCTCCAGGGATTGGTCCCATCTGATAGCATGTCCCAAGTATTCGAGAGAAAGTTTTACCATCCTTGCTACTAAGAAAAAGACAGGAAAGACCAAAATGATGTCAGAAGGGATTCTGAAACTTACTTTGGAGTATAGAGTAGCTAAAGCAAACAGAAGAAACGATGAATGAAATGGAGGCTCGAGAAGACAAAGCCAAGTATTATAATGAAATGTGTGATCTGGAGTTAGAAAAACAAAAGGGAAGAAAACACTTGGCATTTCTCAAGCAGAAAGAACTGAAGGAAAAATTCAAGCCTTGTGTTGCAATATTGAAGTATTCTAGTGGCTAAGACACTTTTGACTGCTAACCAGAAGGCTGGCGTTCAAACCCCACTAGCCACTCCTCGGAAGGAAGATTGGGCAATCTACTTCCATAGTGATACTGCCTCGGAAACCCAAGGAGGGGTCACTTTGAGTTGGGTCTGACTCTACGGCACATAACATAACATAACATGGGCAAAATATTGAATGTATTGAATGATGCAAGAAGGATCAAAAGGAAATGGAAGGAATACACAATATCATGGTACAAAAAAGAAATGGCTGCTATTCAACCATTTCAGGAGATAGCATATGATCAAGAACCAATGGTATTGAAGAAAGAAGTCCAAGTTGCACTGAAGGCACTGGAGAAAAACAAGGCTCCAGGAAGTGACGGAATACCCATTGAGATGTTTCAACAAACACATGCAACATTGGAAGTGCTTACTTGTCTATGCCAAGAAATTTGAAGACAGCTGCCTGGCCAACCAACAGGAAGAGATCCATATTTGCGCCCATTCCAAAGAAAGGTGATCCAATAGAATGTAGAAATTATTGAACAATATCATTAATATCACACACAAGAAAAATTTTGCTGAAGATAATTCAAAAACATTTGCAGCAGTACATTGACAAGGAACTGCAAGAAATTCAAACCAGATTCCAAAGAGGTTATGGAACAAGGGATATCATTGCTAATGTCAGTTAGATCTTGGCTAAATGCATAGAATACTAGAAAGGTGTTTACGTGTGTTTTATTGACTGCAAAGACATATGATTGTGTGGATCATAACAAATCATGGATAACACTACAAAGAATGGATATTTGAGAACACTTAATTTTGCTCATGCAGAACTTGTATGTAAACAAAGAGGCAGTCATTTGAACATAATAAGGGGATACCGTGTGGTTTAAAATCAGGAAAGGTGTGTGCTTCTTGATTTGTATCCTTTCACCAAGCTTATTCTATAAGATGAAGACAAGCAATTACTAAAAACAAAAACATGAACTAGACACTATGCTAGTGTTGTGGTTACCTGGTGCCACTCTGACAGGAATATACCACAAATGGGATGGCCTTAACAAACAAGAGTTTATTCTCTTACAGTTTGGAGGCTTTAAGTCCAAGTTCAAAGTGCCAGGCTCTAGGGGCTGGGTGAAAGCCCTCAACCTTGAGGTCCAGCTCTGCTTCCTGCTCCCGGCCCACTGGAGCTAGAGGTGTTTCTTCACTCAGACAGCTGCTGGCTGCTAAGGCTGACCAACCCAAGGTTGACAAGTAAAAAGGCACAGTCCCAATATTACCAAACCACACGGCAGGCCATTAATTCAAGTTCATTCCCAAGGTCAGCAGAGCATGACAGGCTGCTGAATAACAACACAGCTACATGCAGGGTCCAAGCATGCCATAAGCTAGAGACCATTTCCAAAGCTGCTTCTTATATACAGGAAGCAGACCACATACCCAAAGCAGGTACTCAGCTGCTTGTGGTAGATCCCACCATGGAGTTGATTGCCAGTGTTATCATGGGGAATAACTACCACTAGCTGCCCAGCCACTCAACCATGCCCAGCCAAGTTGATGCACAAACATAACTACCACAGCTAGGTCTGGATATTTTCTACATGCTAGGTACCATGTAGGTGCTGAAGTTACAAAGGTTAATAACACAAGAGGAGTATAATCAGATGGTCTTGATTCCAGATCCCAACTATATTAACTATGATTTTGTAGAAGTTATTTCCTCTAAGTTGGTTTTACCATCTATATAATAGAAATAATAATAGTACAGCTTTATTGTTTTGGGAATTAATTAAGATGATCTAGGTAATGTATTTAGCACAGTCATAGTACCTACAGCCAAGTAACATGCAGTAAACATTAGATATTAGAATTAAAATTTTAATAAGAAGTAAACATTGTAATATACAGAGATGAGTTCTGTTTAATAAAAGCACTAGGACCCAAGAGTCCAGGATGGTTTTCTTAAAGAGGTGATGATGTCTTAAAACCCACATATAAATTAGCTAGATGGAAAGGGGAAGGTCACTCCAAGAGTAGTGAACTGCTCCTCAAGGAAAATTTAGGGTCAAATTTAAGGGCCCTAATATATGGTATAAATAGACTATCAAGCATAATTCAAAATGCACCAACAGCAGAAGAGAAGCCAGATGATTGGGACCTTCTAAAAATTAAATTTTTATGTGCTTCCAAA
>NW_006921697.1:8606517-8617505 GCF_000298275.1 Orycteropus afer afer | reverse complement strand
GGAAGTGGGAGGGGAGCTGTTGCATTGTAAATTTTGGTCAATGACATGAAACAAAGTATATGTGAACTCCTGTATGAAAAGTGAATTTACGCTGTAAATCTTCACCCAAATCAAAATAAAATTTTAAAAATAAATAAATAAATAAATAAAAGAGTAGTGAACTGCATAAACAAATGAGGGAAGACATGGATCCATCAGTGTGTGGTGTGGCACAAGCTCTAAACAGCTTACTGTGAAGGAGTGAGAGGGATGAGAAACAGTACCACTTTAAGAAGTTCTCTGTGGGCCAAACTAAAATTTGACCTATATCCTGAGGGCTCTGAGGGTCCATTGAAGGGTTTTAAGCCAGGTAGTGGCATGCTCAGCTCTGGGTTTTTAGAAAGATCCCTCTGGCAGTGAATGCAGGATGGATTTAAGAAAGAGAATTCAGGAAGCTGGGAGACCAATTCGGAAGCTGTTGAAATACTCCCAATGAGAGATGATAGCAAACTGAACTAAGGCAATGGTAGCAGACACATCTGGAGAGGGGAGGCATAATTTAAAACTTTAAAGGCAGAATCCAAAAGTCGTTGAGCTTGCTTGGATTAGGGGTTGAGAAAGAGGTTGACCTGTAGGTTTCAGGCGTTGTTACTAAGTGGATGGAGGAGCGCTTTCCTTTAATATGATTCATTAGAGAAGTCCCTGGGTGGTGCAAACAGTTAACATGCTCAACTGCTAACTGAAAGACTGGAGGCTCAAGTTCCCCCAGAGATGCTTTGGAAAAAAGACCTGGCAATCTGCTTCTAAAACAATAGCCATGAAAAACCCCAAGGAGCATTACTACTCTGACATATATGGGGGCTCCATGAGTTTGGATTTCCTCCATGGTAGCTGGTAAAAAAAAAAAAAAAAGGAGAAAGTTTGTAAGGGAGGATGATGAGCTTGCTTTATTTTTCAATGAAGGGCATTACATTTTGGGGGATGTGCCACTCATATCACTCTCCTGACTATCAGTCCTTGCAGAAGATTGCCTAAGCTGAAGACAGTGTCTCACGTTTATCCAATGATGGTGGGAATAAAGATGCCTCACTCACAACAACACAGAACAGCTCTGAAGGGCCCTCCTAGCTTCCTGTTGTGCCTTCATCTCAGCTCAACTTCCCCCTTGGCCAAGTACTGCTTCCTTCCTTCCCTTCCACAAGAGTGGATCCCAAGGGCACTCCCTAATGAACTTCCTGCCTGCTAATCTCTTCTCAGAATCTGCTTCCTGGGGAATACAACCTGCAACATAAGCATGTTTCTTCAATAGATAATTATCTCCATTTAACAGAGGAGCAGAGTGAGGACCAGGAGCAAAATTGTGTTTAAAGGCACTTAGGAAGTTAATGATGAATCAGAAGGAGAATCCTGGTATTTTTTACTTTATTTCTCTGCCTGCTTTCTCCTCTTCATACTACAAGCAGGGTTCTCAAGCCTGGCTGCATCTGAAAAGAAAAGAAAAAAAAAAAACCTCACCACCACCAAGTCGGATCTGACTCATAGCCACCCTCATTGGGTTTCCAAACCAGTAAACCTTTATGGAAGTAGTTGATTGCCCCATCTTACTTCCACAGAGTGGCTCATGAGTTTAAACCACCAACCTTCTGGTCAGCAGTCAAATGTCTTAGGTGCTACACCACCAGAGCTCATCAATGTCTGGGACCCAATACCAGAGATTCTGATTCAGTGGAATCTGGATGAAGCCCGTGTAGTTATTAGGATTCTCTTGGCTGCAAGTGACAGCATTCCAATTCAAATAGGCTTTACCAACCAAAAAAAAGTGTGTAGGGGAATAATTTTTAAGGGCACTGTGTGTCTCACTAATGTTAAGGATAAAATGTACTTGAGTCTCAGAAATAATGTAACTAAAAACTCAAGTGCCATCAGGGGGGAAGAAAAAGTTGTCTTCAAGTCAACTCATGACTCATGGTGACGCCATGTGCGTCAGAGTAGAACCATGCTCCATAAGGTTTTCATGCTGTGATGTTTCAGAGCCAGCTCACTGCCATCCAGGGATTCCAGAAGTCATACTCATTTTTTTCTCTCTTTTTCTCCTTGTGTGCCTGCTTTAGTTCTCTCTCCTCCTCCTCCTTCCTCAAACCACTGCAGTATTCAGGGTGGGGATTTTTTTTTTTTTTTTCCTTAATGCTCCTGTGTAGGCACTTAAGAAGTTCTACTTCTCTTTCTCAATATTATAACCAAACTTCCCATGAAACACTCTAAGTAGCCCAACTTTGGTCAGGTGCCTGCTCTAAATCAATTACCTCTGTCCTAGGGGTGAGGTCTTGGTGTAATAATTAATGAATCCTTCTGCAGCAATACCGACCAGGACAAGACGCAATTCACTGAAAACATGCTGGGCAGACAATTTCAAAAGCATCTACCTTGCCCCATGTCTCGGCCTTCCCATCTCTCATTATACCTATGTTTCTAATCCTGATGTGGACTTTATTTGAGATTATTTCTATCGGTGGTTTAACTTTTAGGCATTTTTGACCCTGAAGAGGTTAAAGAGGAAAGGAAGCCAATTGGAATCAAGAACATAAATCAATGATGCAATGATGCTTATGATATTAGAGATAGAGAAAAAGGTTCACAGAAATCCTTTAGCCCAAACTCTCCCATCTTTGATTTGGGTAAGATAAGGAGCAAAGAGATTCAAGATTTTTCCAGATCATGTAGTGAGTTTGTGGCTGCATTGAATCTGGTACTCATAGAGATCCAGGCTCTCAGCCAAGTATTCTTTTCTTTATGTGTGTGTGTGTGTGTGTGTGTGAGCTCTGGTGGCATAGTGCTTAAGGCATTTGACTGCTAACCAGAAGGCTGGTGGTTCAAACCCACCAGCCACTCCTTGGAAGGAAGACTGGGCAATCTACCTTCATAGAAATATTGCCTCAGAAACCCAAGGAGGGGTCACTGTGAGTTGGATCCAAGCTTGGAGCAATTACCGATTAAAAAGAGTTCAAAAATGAAGATAAAAGACCTCTGAGATGGAGTAAATCAATGGAAAGATGGAATTTGATTTGTACAAATTTGATTTATATGCCATTTTTCTCAACATGCACTTATTCCATAAATCAAAGGCAACTCACAACAATCATACCATGTCTAATACTCATAAAATTCAAAGGTAGCTACCATGACAAGTAATCATGAGGCAAATATATTATTTTCAACCTTGAATGCAAGCAATAGGA
Organism: Orycteropus afer afer; assembly: GCF_000298275.1. Taxonomy (NCBI): domain Eukaryota; kingdom Metazoa; phylum Chordata; class Mammalia; order Tubulidentata; family Orycteropodidae; genus Orycteropus; species Orycteropus afer. The sequence continues at coordinate 8,614,290 of NW_006921697.1, read as the reverse complement.
GGTTTAGAATTTGTCAAGCAGACCTCTAATTAATGGATCAATTGCTTGGGGCTTTAAGAAGGATTATCAGAGGAGGATTATGGATTGAGCACAGCCAAGTAGAAAGCTCATTGGCTAGGAGGTGGAAGAGGTAGGTTCTAGCCCAAATCTACCACTTTACTGTGACTCACTGTGCAAGTCACTTCCCCTCTCTCAACCCCAGTCATCTTATCTGTAAGATGAGAAGTTTAAAATAGAAATCCATTTCCTCAACTTTAGCTATGTAACTACATAGCTTCCTCAATAACTGCATGCCAGCTGTGCTATCATTTCTTTGGATACTTATTCCTTATCAACTTACTTTTTAAAATTGAAGTTCTATTTAACCAGAAATATTTAAACTCCTTTTATAATAGAAAATCAGGAACATTTACATCAACTGAAGATAAAACTCTATAACTAAAACCAAAACCACTGATGTCAAATTGATTCTGACTCATAGTGACCCCGTAAGACAGAGTAGAACTTCCCAACAGAGTTTCCAAAGCAATACATCTTTAAAGAAGCAGACTGCCACATCTTTCTCCAGCTAAGAGACTGGTGAGTTCGAGCTGTCAACCTTTCAGTTAGCAACAGAGCACTTTAACCACTGTACCACCAGAGCTCCTTAAAATTATTTAAAGACCTATGTAATTGATAAAATTAAAGTATGTTCACAAGGATTTCACACAAAAAAATTATCTTGCTACTACCAGTGGTATGTTTATCCCACATTGGGAACCCCTAGGCTAGATGATGTCTAGGGGCTTCCAGTTCCAACTAAGCATGGCTCTTAGGAATAGACAGAGGTCAAGTGACCTCATATTGAAGAAAATCTTCTGAAGCCCTCAGCTCCATCACTGGGCCTAGTTCACTGCTGTGCTCACTTATCCTACCATTATCCTTGTACTACAGCCAGAATCACTTGTCTTTTCATGGCACCACAGTCCAATCCCTGCTGTCAGGGCAACTATGAGATGGACTGGGCTTCCTATTTTGTTCCAGCCCAGGAAATTCTGGAGTTTAATAGGAGACAGTACCTTAACACACACATGTTCACGTGGCCACATGCCCATGCACACAGTTTCTAATTCCAATGTTGGACTTCAGACAGCTGTATCAGTTGGTATGGAACTTCTCAAATTTCATCTATGTCTTTCATTCTATTGTCTATCAAAACCAAAAACAAACCTGCTACTTTTGATTTTGACTCCTGGCAACCCTGTGTGTTATGAGGTAGAACTGCTCCCTAAATTGTTCTTGACTGTAATCTTTACTGAACCAGATCATCAAGCCTTTCTCCTGAAGCATTGATGGATGAGTTCAAACTGCCAGCGTTTACTTTAGTAGCTGATGGCAAACTCCATTGCCCTTTTATTATTCTCTCCTTCATTTCTTCCTTTCTTCCTTATAATTTCTGTCATTGCTCTTTCTAGTCCTCTCCTCTTTTTCTCCAATCTTTCTATCTTCCCTGAATCTTTTTTTTTTTCCATTTATTCTTCTATTTAATTTTTGCTTTGCCAACTTTATTCAACACCTACTTATCAAATCCTTATTCAGTGTCTCCTCTGTGACTGGCATTGTGCTGGTCTTCCTCACTCCCTTTTTTTCCTTATTCTTTATCCTCACCTCAGCCTCTGATGTATCCATCTATCTCATCAAATGCAGTCCATCCCACCACTTATTCAGTCAGAATCCCTTCTTGGCATCTGGTTCCTTCTTTTCCATCTCTCTTTCTGGTCTCCACCCTGGCCTGTCTTCTGCCTCTGCCAATTGCTGCCTAGAGGCACAAAATCTCTCAGAGGAGCTGAAGCAAAGAACAAGAGTGCTGAGTTCAGCAAAACTGATGGCAAAGATCCCAGATTGAGCTGAAGCTCACGAGAGTATCTGGAGCTGCACAATAGACTACAGAGCTATACTCCTAACATCAGCCTCCAGTTTCAGCAGCAGAGTTGCCAGCTTGGGTGTAGGGGGCTGCCCTCTCTGTGATGGACAATAGAACCATCAGCTCTTTTCTCAGGCAGTGGCAGGTGGACAAAGCAGTTCCCAGTCCAGCGTTCAGCACAGATTTCAGGCCCAGTTAGACATTGCTACTCTGGATGTCTCCAGGTTTTCCAGAAGCTGAAGAATGGACTCAGTCAAGACTGCGGTGGTGAAATCATGGACTGCAAGAGCCAAGAGTGCTCAGCCAGTGTTATCCCTTCAGTTACAGGTAAAAGAAATAAAGACAGGAGAAAAAAGTGCTGTTTACCCCAGGTTACAAAGAAGTCCGTGACCAAGGTGGACTAGAACACAGGTCTTCTAACCACTGATTTCCATGTTCTGTCACTGAAGCTTTCCACCTTCCCTTTCACCTTCCTAAAAGCCCCTTTCAATGAATTAAATGGTGGGTGTTTATGCTTTCTGCAAAGGGAGAATCTGATTATGTTACTCTATTTTCCCCACGATGTGCAGCACATGCCCTATACAATTATTATAATAATAATGGAGGGGAAAAATGATGTATTGAGTGTTTACTATGTTAAGTACTTTATATGTACTATCTCATTAAACAGCACAGGAATCCTGTAAAGTAGGCATTAATATTATCTTCAATTTACAGATAAGGAAATGAAGCTTAGAGACGTTACCTAAGGACATATGGTTAGCAATTGTTAGAACTGATGTAAACAACTCACATTCTTTCCAAATAACACAGGCAACATGTCTCACATGTTTTTGTTTTTTTTCTTTCTATCTGTTTTTATTCTTCAGCCATTTCTCCAGCTATGCATTTGCTTATGCTATCTATTTCTCCAACCTCTTCACCTGGGTTACTCCTCTTAAATCTTCAAAATGCAGGCAAAAAGCCTTCTGGGATTACTATTTCCTCTAAGGCTAAACTGTGTGTACATCTTTCCCTTTCCTTCAGTTCCTTGGCATATTTTTTCACTGTGCTAACCTTACTATAGGAGCTCTGGTAGCATAGTGCCTAAGGCACTTGACTGCTAACCAGAAGGCTGGCGGTTCAAACCCACCAGCCACTCCTTGGAAGGAAGGTTGGGCAATCCTACTTCCGTAGTGATACTGCCTCGGAAACCCAAGGAGGGGTCGCTATGAGTCGGGGCCGACTCGACGGCAAACAACAACAACAACAACAACAACCTTACTACATTTTAATTTCCTATTTGTGTGCCTGCCTCTATCTTCCCCACTAAAGTGAATTTCTTGAGGTCAGTGGCAATGTCTTAGATATTTCCCCATGCTCAACACAGAGCTCAGCTCATAATAGCCACTCATTAAATATTTGCTGACCAATGGAATGAAATGGTTCTGTTTGTATAAAATCTATATAATTCTCTCTGGGACTCAGTTTACCTATCTACAGAGTAAAATTTCATGTCCTACCTGCCTCCCTTTACTGCTGAGAGGATGAAATTAGGTGATATAAATGGGAAAGCTTTGAAAATTTTAAAGCCTGGCATGCATGTAAGGGATTCTTATTATCTTGTGCCTCCCTTGGGCTGCCTGAGTGACTGTACTATCTTCTGCTTCTTTGTCAGTCTTCAGAGGAAGTTTTCCTTCCAAAGAAACCAATTCAAGTTTGCTCCAGATAAATGATGATAAAGATCATACCAATACTCCTCTTCCTCCTCCTCACAGTCCTATTTCATGAAAACGAGCTGCCCCAGAGGAGAAGAAAAAGAGTCAAATGTGACAAGCATTTTCTCCTTACTAATACCTATGCAAACAACAACAACAACAACAATACCTATGCACACTGCAGTGGACCATAACTCCTGGTGCAGCAGGAAGAGGCTGAGGAGAGGCAGGAATGAAGATTTGATATCACAGGAATGCAGGGCACATGAAAGCAATGAGATTACTGTTGTTTTCCCAGAGACATTTTAGATTTACATTTTGCCTAAAGAATGCATGGTTAAGTGGGGTCATCCTGCACCTGGTGTGTGGGGAAGTGGGATTAGGTGCCAACTCAGGCTCCAAATAGTTTTGTAACATCAAGCTAGTTAGTTACCTTTTCTCTTGGGGCCTTGCATATCTTCATTCATGAACAGGGGTTAATTATGATTCAACGACAAAAATTTAGTGAGAAATGACTGTTCCAGGCTGGACTCAATGAGGTGCTTTGCACATGTCTCCACTTTGGACCTCATCCCATTCTCCCTCACCATTTCAACTTTACAGAGATGATCAAATCTCAGAATGGCTAACTGACTTGCTTGTGTGTGGTCACAGAGCTTGTGCATAGGTCTTTTTTGTTGTTGTTAATTCCAACTCTCACCAACCCCAGACAACAGGGTAGAACTGCCCCATAGGATTTTCTTGGCTATGATCTTTAAGGAAACAGATTACAAGGTCTTTTTCCTGAAGAGCAGCTGGGCACCAGTGTATCTGCCTCCAAAGCCCTCACTACATTCCCTGACCTGAACATGTTTCTGCATGGAAACGATATAATGGATATTTGGGGAAAAGAATTAAAATTCTACAGGATCAGGAGGTATTATTATGAAAATCTAATTTATCCCCAATGATGTATTAGCCTTTAAGAGAAAATAATGATGCTTTTTACAAAGCTGAAAAGGAGAGAAAAAACTAGGTAAGATGCTTTTGTTTAATATGGGCTTTCTCTTGCCCAATATAGAAATTCTAATTTTATGGAAGTAGAGCCAGGTATACTTATCAGATACCAATTTTTACCCAAATAAATGCTAAGCACAAAAACAGGTGAAAGAAATATTCTTATAAGAAGCCCAGTCCCTCAAATACACCACTTTCTGTATAGTGATTAGATGCAGAGACTTGGACACCAAACGGGCAGGGGATGTAACCTCCAACTTGGTGCCTACAAGCCTACTGCTTTTTATTTTTCCTTATGGGGAGAAAAGATAATGGAGACTGGAAGTAACATCTCTGACCATGATTTAGGATGTGGTCCGTGTGCCTGAAGCCTGTCTGCTGGTGATTATACTGCCAAGCATCAGATACTTTAAACTACAATCAGATACTTAAGACTAAGGCCCAGGAGGATGTGGACAATGTTCTAGAGATTTTCACTCTGTACTCCTAGGCTCAAGTCCCAATTCTTTCATGTCTCACTACCTTTCCTTAAGCTACAGTTTTTCTCATCTGCAAAAAATATTGTTACTAGAACAGAATCGAGTTGACATGAAGATCACTGATTCTCCAACCATGATAGCAAGACCCACCAGCAAGTATCTGCAATGTTCTCCAATTGCAGATCCTCTGATGTTGGTGTAGTATGTGTCCAATCTCTTCAGAGCTCATGTCACTTCCTCCATGAAGCACTCCTTGATCCCCTAAACAAGATTAAGTGTCCTTGCTAAACAAATCCATAGAACTATGATATCACCCTTCATAGCACTTTTCACTGCTCATAATAAGATACTTTGTGATCATTTGATAAATGTGCCTCTTTTGATGACACCTTAAGCTTCACAAGGTGATGATTAGGTTATTTTTCCTCACTAGCATTTTCTTAGGACCAGTGCAGTGCCTGCCAATTTGTAGAAGCTGAATACATGTCTGATGATTGAATAAACAAATGGGTAAATGGCACAAATGAAGGAAATGAGAGAGGGAGGAAGAGAAAAGTAAGTCAGCTAGCCAGGCAGCCAATCAGGAAGGTTCATTCAATTTCTCAAATTCTTCTGTGTGTACCTTCTCTGCTCCCAGTGTGACAAATAATGTAAGAGAGTGAAAAGATGATACAAGATATGAATTTCAAGTAAATAAAGTTTCAGTAACCCACGAGACCATCCCTGATCATCTCAATCTAAATTAGATCCATGGTTATTCATTCTCAGAACTACTATTTTCCTTCCTAGTACTGGTCACAATTTATTTGATAGGTTATTTTGTGTGTGTATATTGCCCCATAACCTAGTACAGGACAGAGGATATGGTAGATTCTGAGTGAATGTCATCATCAGTTTAGTGCCATGGAGAACACAGGGGAAATGGACAAGACTCTTGCTCCTAAGAAGCTTTCTCTTAACGCACTGTCAATCCACTGAGTAGTACAAAAAAGATAATGAATATGAAATGCTTTTTTAAATGCTGTGTGAATGATTATTGAGTTCCTTACTTTGAATATAATAGTAATAATATGCTGAAGCTTCTGGTAACTAGGAATTTCTGGGTTAATAAACCAGAAAGTGAGTATTTTCAGGAATGGATTATCTTCTAAGGGGTCATTTGTTCATTCAACAAATATTTACTAAGCACCTACTATATGCTACGTAATATGTTAGTGAGGAGACAGCAGTAAAAAGGATGGATTGGATCCCAGAACTCCTGGAGCTGGAAACTTCCAGAAGTAACAATTTTTTCCTTATTCTTTCTCATCTTCAATACCTGAGTCTCTTGCGAGCAAAGAGATTCCTGTCGTATACTGCAGGATCGCTATTCCAGAGCCATTAAAATAAAGGCATTTATACAGAAGAAACTGCAGTCTTCCAGGCATCTGGAAGCTGCTTGTGGATTTACAATAGTCATACATTAACCTAACTATTCTGCATTTGAGTTACCCAGCTTCCCATCACCATTCTCTCTGTGGTCCTATCCACATGCCCTCATCCCACATGCCTTTGATTTCTCCTATGCTGCCTTTCACTCTCAGCTTCTTATAATCTAATGACATCTTTATTTTCTATTTCCAAATGAAAGAAGCACCCCAGCCACAAGATGAGAAGGCTCCAGAGAGATCCAAGGAGAGAGCAGCAGCCAAAGCCACCATCTGTCCCAGAGTCATTTGGGGAGCAATTCAGACAGCAGTTTGGGGGAAGAGGATGAAGCTTTGGCTTCCAGGGAGCAGTATGTAAGGAAATTGAGTTCTATGGATAGCTACAGTCCCTTCCAATCAAGCTAGACTTGAGGAGGATTTGCCTAGAGACAGGGATTTTAAAGACAACTCAACAATGACCATACCTTCTCTCTAATGCTTAAGAACTAGTAGTTCTTGTATTGTCCATATTCATTGTAAAGGTTCCATGACTCCTAAGGGAGAGGAATGAATTGAGCTTCTACCCTGCATTTAGCCTGAACTTTTCCTTGAGAGCAATGACAGAGGAGAGGATGCACTAGGAAGAGAGTTATCATCATGTAGGCGATAGCAGTTGTCTCTTGGATCTAGAGAAAAGTTGAGGCTGCAAAGAACTTCCAATCTCAAAGAAAAGGGAGTAAGTGAGAGATAGACTGTAAAGAGACCACAAGGAAATCATATTTCAGTGTGTGTTGTCTTTTATTTGTTTTATGAGCTAGGCAGATAGCTGCTTTCTGAGCCTCAGTTTCCCCATCTGAGAGGCTTAGACACCACAGGGTGCCCACCTAGCTCTGATGTTCTCTGCAGATCTGCATTTCATTTTCTGAAGCGTCTGTCCTCGCTCCCCCAGAGGGTAAAAGCCAAGCCAGCTGGTAATGTGCTGTGAGGCCTGGTGCTGGGTGATTTACTATAAAGCTGTCTGGATACCCAATGGTACTTTTGGAACAAGCTCGCTACCCAAAATCTTGAGTGTCATCAATATTTGTCTAGTGGGAGAAGTTTGTTTTTTCCTTGCCCTTCAGATTTCAGAAAAAGGTGAAAGGCTCCTGCTACTATCTCTGGGCTTCTCCATCTCAGAACACAGGCACAGATCCATTTCAATGGTTGGCTTCAGGCAGAAGAGAAACAGCCAGCAGCCAAGTACAGCATCAGTGGGATTCTGTTCATTCTACAAATCTGTTTGTGCTTTACTC
>NW_006921697.1:8595093-8598412 GCF_000298275.1 Orycteropus afer afer | reverse complement strand
GTCCAAGATTATCTTCTGTGTCTGTGTTAATTGGTTTCCCTTTTCTTTGTTGAAGAGGGTCTGTGCAATCCTTCTGCCTAGTCCGCCATCTTAGGGCTATATCTTTTTTTACCCTTTTTTAACCCCAAAATTGCTTTTTACAGAGGCTTGGAGGCTCAATAATTAAGCACTCTGCTGTTAGCCAAAAGGTTGGCAATCCAACCACCCAGTGGTTCTGCAGGAAAACAACCTGGTGATCTACTCCCATAAAGATTATAGCCAAGAAAACCCTATGGGGCAGTACTATCTGTCACATGGGACAGCTATGAGTTGGAATCTACTCACTAACATCTAACAAATTGTCTTTTGTTGTTCAAGTTCCCCTACAGATAACATCTTCCCTGTGAAGTCTTCCCTGATATGCTTGTCAAAACTCACTGTCCCTCTTTGTGCTCTGCCTCAGGACATGCCAATATCTGCTCCTCTCACTCATTTCAAGATGCCCTGCTTTGTTTTGAGTGTGGTAAACATATATTTGCCTTTTCTTCATTCTTTACATGTACAATTCAGTGACATTAGTATGTTTGTCATGTTGTTCCACCACTAATATTATCCATTTCCAAATTTTTCCATTACCCTTAACAGAAACTCAGTGCCTTTAAGCAATGTCTCCCTCTTTCTTTACCTTCCTTGATAACCACAATTTAATTCTGGTCTCTACACATTTACCTATTCTGAATATTTCATATAAGTGGGATCATACAGTATATATCTTTTTCTGACTGACTTACTTCACTTAGCATGATGTTTTCAAGGTTTGTCTATGTTGCGGCATGTATCAAGACATCATTTCTCTTTAGGTTCAGTAATATTCCATTGAACACATGTACCACATTTTATTTCTCCATTCATCTGTTGATGAACATTCCTGTCCTGTTTTCAATTAGTGGTTTGTGCACCTCTCATAAAAGGATTTCAAGCAAACTGAGCTGATGCATCTCCACAACTGTAGTACTCCCAAACCCCAACCAGCACCTTATACCCTCATTGCCCTCAATTATGTGTTTTCAATTGGAGAAAGACAAGGCAAGGACATCTGAAAGGCATTTTTGCTAATCCAATGGTCACTGTCAGCTAACATTTTTGAATGGAATTTTACTACTCCACTGTGAATACTCTCCCTGTATGAACTCAGCCAGTTTCACGGCTTGAAATACCAATTGTGATAGTGAAAGTTATATGTCAAGTTGGTTGGGCCATGATTCTCAGTGATTTGACAGTTATGATGTAGTCACAACCCCTGTGATAATATCTGATATATTTTAAATATCTTCATGATAAGATTTTTCGTGAACAGCCAATCAGTTGAAAGAGAGTTTTCTTGGGGGAGTGGTCTTCTTCCAATATATATGGATTCTCTGGAAAAGCTCTCTGGCTTTTGGTTCAATCTGGATCCTGCATCTGGCTCATCATCATCTGACCTCCAGTTCTTTAGACTTGAACAAGCAGTCTGCTGTATTGCCAACTGATCTTGGGATTGTTGCCTTGCAAAGTGTAAGCCAGTAGCCTGCCACCTTATCTGCCAGTCTTGGATTCATCAGCCTCTGAAGCCAATAGCCTGCTGTATTGCCTGTCGATCTCAGTATATATTGGTCTTGCTTCTCTAGAGAACCCAGCCTAAAACATCAATCTAGACTGACAACTCCTGAAGTTTGTATTTTCACCCCTGACTTCTATGCTATATCCCCTCATGTGTCTAATATCCACCTCAAGCAAAACATGTTCATAGCAAAACTCTTGATTTTCTTTTACCTCCAAAAGTGTTTACTCCCCAGTCTTTCCCAACTCAGTAAACAATAACCCCAGGCAACCAGCTGCTCAAGCCTAACACCTTGGCATCTTTGATTTCTTAGTTTGCCTGGCTCTCTGAAAGTCCTATCAACTCCTGAATCTGTCCACTTCTCTCCATATCCACAACAAAGATCCCAGCATACCCACCATCATCTCTGACCTGAATGATTGCAGCAGTCTACTAATTGACCTTCTGCTCCCATTCTTGGTCCTTTATAATCCTTCTAAGAGCCAAAGTGATTTTTAAAAATGTAAATCACATGGTATCTGTACACTTCTTAAAAGCCTCCAACCGATTTCCAATGCAGTTAGACTACAATCAAACTCACAGCCATTGACTTCAAGGCCTGTTTACTTGTTTAAACTCATGGCATCAGAATTCTCTCCATTCTAGCTAATCTGCTAGACCAAGCTCATTCCTGCCTGCTATTACCTCTACCTAGAACATTCCTCCCTAGATCTTCATATGACTGTCTCCTCTTTATCATGAGTAACTCTGCTTAAATATTACCTCCTTCCCTGACTACCTAATCCAAAATGTCCCACTAGCCCACACACAACATTCTTTATTATATCACCCAGTTTTAATTTTATATAACACTTACCACTCACTGAAATGATCTTATCTTCCTTTATTTACTTGTTTGCTGTCTTTCTGTTCTACAAAATGGTAAATTTTATGAGATCATATAATTTATCTACCTATCTTGTTCATGCTTGTATTCCTAAGAGCAAAAACAGAACCTGTCACATATTAGGTTTTGCACAAATATCCATGAATGACCAGTCAGCCAGCTGAAGAAGAGGGGTGAATGACTCGGAGAGGAGGATTCTGGCAGAGTAGTGGGCAGCTCCCTAATCTAGAATAACAAGTGGTAACAAAGGTCTTGTTGGAAACAAAAGGTGCTGGGATGGGTCTTTGATCATTTATAAGAAAGGATCTGAGTTTACTTTACTGAAATCAACAACAACAAAAAATTCATTTACTGAGTAGTTACTATGTGCCACACACATGCTCTTCATGGGCATTACCTTGTCTAACCCTCATGACTCTCTGAGATGAGCTTTGTTATTAATCCCAGTTTCCACATAGAAGGAGTACTGGTGGTGTAGTGGTTAATGTATGTGGCTACTAACCAAAAGGTCAGTAGTTTGAACCAGCTGCTCCACAGAAGAAAGATGGAGCAATCTGCTTCTGTAAAGATTTACAGCCTTGAAAACCCAATGGGGTCACCATGAGTTGGAATCAACTCAATGGCAATGAGTTTGGTTTTTGTTGTTGTTGTTTTTTCAGTTTTCCACAGAGAAAATGGAGACACATGGAAGTGAGATGAACTTGGCCAAGGCCAAGCTGGTAGTGGTTGAGGAGGCAGAAATTCTTTTACTCAATTCTCACACCATCTTTAAAAGACAAGCATATATATATATATATATATAAGCTCTGGTAACATAGTGCCTAAGGTACTTGACTGCTAACCACAAGGCTGGT
>NW_006921697.1:8590093-8592593 GCF_000298275.1 Orycteropus afer afer | reverse complement strand
AAGGATCTCTGGTGGCATAGTGGTTAAAGAATTTGGCTGCTAACCAAAAGGTCAGAGGTTGGAACCCAGCAGCTGTTCCATGGGAGAAAGATAAAGCAGCCTGCTTCCATGAAGATTCTTATAAACCCTATGAGGTAGTTCTACTCTGCACTATGGGGTCACTATTACTTGGAATAGACTCAATGTCAGTGGGTCTTATTTTGTTTTATTTGACACCTGCAGTACAGAGATATAAAGAACTTGAAAAACTTGCTCAAAGCTAGTTAGGAAATGTCATTGCAGGCATTTCAGCTCAGTGCCATATAACATACTCTGCATCATAACTCCATGTGGCTACTTTTATGGGTGCAATTGTAGAGTGTGGTATGTTCTTCTTTGGCACCTGGGATATAATGAAGAGAAAGGTAGCTTTTGTAGACATTTTCAGTCTAGGTTGTGCCAGCTACTCATGCATAAATGTATACAAGAATGACATTCAAATTGGGATGAAGCACCCAACTACAATTTAGAAAATCTGAATTCAGATGTGAGGCCTGCTATGGCTTTGCTGTGTGACCTAGGTGCACTGTTTCCCTCTTTGTACAATTTCAGAGTAAATGGAAAGAGAGGAATCAGACAATCTCTGAAATCACTTCCAAAAGTACTTAGGTCTTCATGGAATTGTAGTACTATCTAACCATCTATATTTAAAGGTGAATAGCAGCCATAGGGGAGCTCTGGTGGCGTAGTGCCTAAGGCACTTGACTGCTAACCAGAAGGCTGTCAGTTCAAACCCACCAGCCACTTCTCAGAAGGAAGACTGGGCAATCTACTTCTATAGAGATACTGCCTCGGAAACCCAAGGAGGGGTCGCTATGAATCGAATAGACTCAACCTCAGTGAGTTTGTTTTTTTTTAGTTTTAGCAGCCATAGCACTTTCTTATGTGGACTTACACAAAATGCAAATTCAGATATTCCCAAGAACTAACAAGGATCTCAAGCTAATAGTCAAATGAGGAAATGGAAGCTTCCAAAGTAAACAGGACAGAAAATCAAGAGAACATTTCTTTTTTTTCTCTCAGGGCCCTCAGGAGTAAAAGAGAAAAAATGGTCCCTAAAATTATAGAAGCTGTCTACCTATCTGTCTACTGGTGGGAGAAAATGTTCAGAGAAACACATCCCCCTCTGCCTGTAGATAAACACAGTTCATCCCTTTCTCAGGCCTTCAAGGGAACACTCCTTCCTTGAAGACTGCCATGAGCTATAATGAATGTGTTTTAAATCAGAACTACGTCCATGCTTTCTTCCACGACCCCCAGGTGCCAATAAATTTTTATTAAAAGGAAAAAAAAGAAAACATCTTTCAAAGAAAGTCCCAATGCCAATTTTCCGATTAACAGTCTGGAAGCCTTGATTTCCCATGTGGGTTTAAACCATGAATCTGTCAGAGGATTCTTTACATCCAACTTTGTTCCCTTTTGGGAAGCACAGAAAAATCACATTGCCTCAGCTCTTCCACCTTCTAGTCATGTGACCTTGGGCAAGTTATGTCAATCTCTAAACTTTACTCTTCAGGGGAATTTCACTGGTAATGGAAATAAGCTAGTTTCAAGTGAATCCACCTAAAACAAATCCCAAACTTTCAGAATAAACACTAGAAAGGGTACAACTAGAACCATAATTAAAATAAAATAAAAATCTTTTAAAATAATCTTCTCAAATAAATTCATTCTAGCTTATACTTAGGGGACTAATACAATTCCATGCTAATATAAGAAGGGACTAATGTAATTCCATGCTAATGTAAGAAGCAACAAAGAATAAATCAAGAGTGGTAGAGTTTTCTAGCATGCTTCCTCAACAAAAAAAAAGGTACAAAGTATGATACAAATTATTTTCTTCTTTTTCATTCAAATATGATCATTAGCAGGAACATGCTTTCCAGAATATTTAAGAGTAACAAAATCTTCCCAAAGCCCCCTCATAGTCCTTCCATGAAACATTTCCTTGAAACAGCTCATTGTGTTTAATCCTCCGCATTCTCCATCAATCTGTAATTGTGAAAACTCAGAGAGATCCTTATTTGTCAGTAGCTTTGCTTAGAGCTCAAGCATTTTTCCAATGTAACAATAACTTCAGGAAACCATTATCTTTACTATAATTGGTAATTCAATTTTACAACTATTTTGAATCATTTCTGCTTGTACTGTCTGATGTTTACAATATCTATTAATTATTAACAGACTAATGAGCAAAAATGTTGATCCAAAGGGTAAGGAAACAATTGTGACGTGGGGACGAATATTTGAATGAGGCTGATTTTACAAGTTTTTAGTTTTCCAGTGAGTATTTTCAGGTTAAAAAAATTTTTACCTCTCTATGTAACCTCAAGAGAGGTAAAAATTTTTTTAACCTCTCTATGCAACCTCAAGGGAGCTCTGGTAGCATAGTGGCTAAGACACTTGCCTGCTAACCAGACGGCTGGCGGTTCAAACCCACCAGCCACTCCTCGGAAGGAAG
>NW_006921697.1:8583918-8589993 GCF_000298275.1 Orycteropus afer afer | reverse complement strand
ACCAGCCACTCCTCGGAAGGAAGGTTGGGCAATCCTACTTCTGTAGTGATACTGCCTTGGAAACCCAAGGAGGGGTCGCTATGAGTTGGGTTTGACTCGATGGCACATAACAACAACAACAACAAATGCAACCTCAAAATGACAAGACCTTGAGCAACCTCTCACCTTCTCCTGACCTCACTTGCCTCTTTTGGGACTTTCCCCAAATATCACTTTTTTATTCAAGACTTTTGTGGTGATCTTATTCAAAATAGTGACCCAATTCCAATCCCATACACACTAATTCCATTTGTCTCTTTTCTGCTTTGGTTTCTTATAGCACATCCCAGCATTTAGTGCTCTAAAGATCTTCTTGATTTGTTTATTGCCTGTCTTCTCTGACCAATAGAATGAAAGCTCCATCAGGCACTGAGTGTTATCAGTTTTATTCACTGCTTAGCACCAACCAGTATCTAGAACTGTGCTTGGCATGTATTAACCGGTTGTCATGAAATTAATTCTGACTTAATGGCAAACCCATGTGTGGGAGCTTAAAAATATGTGATGAATGAAGGAATAAATATTCAAATGAGATGAACTCCGATTATCTCAAAGGTTAGAGAACGCTGATGATAGGACAAGATTTGTGGGTTTTATGTCATATGCTAAGGAAGACAAAAAGGTTTACTCCATTGTGGCTTTATTAGTACTTGCTGGAGCCCTGTGTGAAAATGAGTGACATAATTATTAGCAATATCTGCTCCTGGGCATCAATTGTGCCCGCAGGAATAGTGACATTACACTGTTGTTGTTCTGTGCCATCAAGTCGGCCCCAACTCATAGCGACCCCTCCTTGGGTTTCCGAGGCAGTATCACTACGGAAATAGGATTGTCCAACCTTCCTTCCAAGGAGTGGCTGGATATTACACTAGGTATTCTTAATTCCTACCCCCCTTTATTTTCACATAATCAGTCCTCAATTCTATGGAGACTTTTTCTAGTATCTCTCATTACACACATGCACATATACACCACACACCTGGAAAAAAAAAAGCCCAACATGGTTAAAATTGTCTTAATAGCTAGCAAGGATTTTTAAGATCTCAGCTAAAATATTTCTACCTTACTGTTTTAGTTACCAGCTAATTGCTAGTGCCAATCAGTTGCTAGTCTCCGTCAAATACTCTGGCATCCTTGGGAATCAGAATTGTACACTGGAAGAAGCTTTAGAAATAATCTGATCCCAACAAGTCATTTTACAGATGGAAAAACCAAGGCTTAAAAGATTAAGCATTTATTCTCAAATCCCACAGCTAAAATCATACAAATCAAAACACTTTATCCTTAGCTTTCATAAAACAAAAGGCAAACCAGAGATAAGAAAATTACAAAAAAATTAAAAGAGAAGAGGAGGAAAAAAAAATTGAGCCAGACACTGTACAGGGCACTCACACATTGTGTTATTTCCCTAACTAATAAGATGAGAAACAACCAAATTCACATTTCTGAAATGTCATGTCACCATGTGAGTCTAATCCTTGCTGTTTTTGTTTTCTCAACTAGTGTTACTAGCTTTAGACAAACTAGTAAACTTTTAAGAATATGGCCCTAGTGGTAACTGACAATACACTCTCCAAGTAATTTCCTCAAATAGAGAATTTAAGATACAGCTTTACTTGAAACTGAATCCTATTTTTCTGGCCTGGGGTGGTCCTTCTTTCAGAAAAATGGTTTCATCCCTTATGGTTCACTAAGAAAACTGTTCCTTGCCACCACTGCAGTCAGTTGGTACCCGAGACAGCATTTTCAAATGACCCGTCCCTATTCACCCTGAAACTGTGTGCTGGAAAATTCCAACAAAGCTTTCCTATATAAATACTACTACTTCAAATTGATCACAATTATTAAAACCTGGCAGCAGTTTCTCTGAGCCTTCTTCATACCAGTGATACACACATAACACACACACACAAACATACAAACACACACAACAATTTTTTCTTCAGATCACATGGAACTTTCTCCACCATGTGGGTGCTGTGGAGGGCAGCAGGGACTAGGGGAAATGAGACAATTAGACTATGCCTATCGTTCCCTCAAGGAGCTCTGGTGGTGTAGTGGTTAAGGTCTTGGACTGCTAACCAAAAGGTCAGTGGTTCAAGCTCACCAGCCACTCCATGGGAGAAAGATGAAAAAGCCAGCTTCCATAAAGATTTTAAACCTTGGAAACCCTATGGGGGTCACTATGAGTTGGAATCAACTTAATGGCAGTGGGTTTTTTTGTTTGTTCATTTTACATTTCCCTCACTTCTCTACTCCTCTTCAAGTTTTGTCCATAAAGGTTTTCCCAGCTCTGGCCAGGCTAGCCAAGAGAGATGTCTTTATTAGAGATGTCATCCCATAGGCTGCCAAGTTCTGTGTAAACAGGAAAGATTGCTCTGCATATAAAGGGTCACCCAAGAGTCTGAGATAAACAGACACAAGATGAGGTTTCAGTGACCCAGAAAGCCCTGGAAAAGTATAGTTTTACATAGGGGAAAAATATTTTCCATCTAACACAGCTGATTTTCTCCTTCTAAATGAACAAAATAATACCTTTGGAAAAAGAGTAAAATGGGGCTCTTTTTAATTCCCCAAGGAAAAATTTGGGGGAGAATTAAGAGCCAGCAGGAAGGATCAGCTGGAATCAGAATTCTACTGCAGTGATATCAGTGCCAAACAAGGACAAAGCTCAGCCAAGTCTATTTTCAGTCCTGCTTCTACTCCCTCCAATAATATCTCTGATATACCAGGTTGTAGGTTCATGAGGGCAAGGGCTGTGTCTTCCTCACCATAATCACCTCAGCCTTTATCAGATAGCATGGCCCACAGTAAAGACTCAACAATTTCTCAGTGAATTTGTTCATGAATCATCCATGTTTCCTATCTTTGTCTTACCCATGATGTTGTATGCCAGAGGTTTTTCCTGAGTAACACTTCTCTCTGGTCCTCAAAAAAAAAAACCAGCTTCCCTGCCATCCAGTTGATTCAACTCATAGCAACCCCTCCTTGGGTTTCTGAGGTGATATCTCTAAGAAAGTAGATTGTCTAATCTTCCTTCCAGGGAGTGCCTGGTGGGTTTGACCCACCAGACTTCTGATTAGCAGTCAAATGCCTTAGGCACTGTGCAACCAGAGCTCAGTTTCCCAATATTTTTTCAGTGTGTGTGTGTGTGTGTGTGTATGTGTGTTTGTGTGTGTGTGTGTGAGAGAGAGAGAAACATATATGTAACAAAACACCTGCCATTTCCACATTCTTCACATGTACAGTTCAGTGATGTTAATTGTGATCATCATCATGTTGGTCAACCATCATCCTTATCTGTTCCCAGTTTTTTTCATCACCCCTAAAAGAAGCTCGGGAGCTCTGGTGGAGTAATGCCTAAGGCATTTGACTGCTAACCAGAAGGCTGGCTGTTCAAATCCACCAGACACTCCTTGGAAGGAAGGTTGGGCCATCTACTTCTGTAGTGATACTGCCTCGGAAACCCAAGGAGGGGTCGCTATGAGTCAGATCTGACTCCACGGCAGTGCTTGCATTGTTGCGTTGTGAAAAGAAGCTCAGTGTCCCCTTAAGCACCGAGTCCTCCTTTCCTACCACTTCCTCTTGTTCACCCCTGGCAACCATTAATAAACTTTGTTCTCTATAAAAGAAACTCATTGCCTTTGAGTCAATTCTGACTCATAGTGACCCTGTGGAACAAAGTAGAACTGCTCTGTCAGTTTTCAAGGCTGTAAATCTTTGTGGAAGCAGATTGCCATATCGTTCTCTTACAAAGCAGCTGGGGGATTTGAATTGTCAACCTTTTGGTTGTCATCTTAGGGCTTTTACCACTGAACCACCAGGGCTAATTTTGGTCTGTATTCCTTTTTCCTATTCTAGATATTCCATGTAAGTGAGGTCATATAATATTTGTTCTTTTGTGACTGACTTATTTTACTCAGCATAATGTTTTCAAGATTCATCCATGTTGTAGATGTATCAAAACTTCATTTCTTTTTATGACTCATATCCCATTGTAATTATATTCCACATTTCATTTATCCATTCATCTGTTGA
Source organism: Orycteropus afer afer (assembly GCF_000298275.1). Lineage (NCBI taxonomy): Eukaryota > Metazoa > Chordata > Mammalia > Tubulidentata > Orycteropodidae > Orycteropus > Orycteropus afer. Next base: position 8,585,916 of record NW_006921697.1, on the reverse strand, counting down.
TGGACATTTACGTACTTTTTATAAATGGTTATTTGTCAGACACAGTAATATGAGTTCTCTCAAATATTGTACCATCTAATCCTCATGATAAGTATTAGCATATTTATTCCCACTTTACAGGTGAGGAAACTAAGGGCCAGGGATGTTAACTTGCCCAAGATCACAACACAGCTTGGATTCGAACACAGGTCTGACTGTAAACCCTATTCACTTTAATCACTATCTTATGGCCTCAGTAGTGATTTATACAGTGACCTTGTCTCTAAGACAGTGCCTCTCAAGTTATATTGTTCACAATCACCTGCTCAGTGTGTTAAAATTGCAGATTCTGACTCAGAAGGTTTGGTGTGAGGCCAGTATCACTGCATTTCTGACAGACTCCCAGGTGATCTGTAGACTTCACTTCAGGTATCCAGTCTGTCTAAGGAATCTTTCATTTCTGATGTCCTCCATTTCCATCAATCAATAAGTATGTTTGACCTAAAATGTTTGATTTCATTGTGTATTGGTGGCCAATGAGATATTTTGGTGAAGGTTTTCTGGTACATACATCTTCCTAGGGACTCTGCCCAAGTTTAGAGAGAACATTGAAGGTTAGGAGGCAAAAGTGTGACATGGTCTTACTTGCATATTGCAAGTTCTCTCTGATGACAGTGTAAGAAATGGTTTGGGAAAGGGCAAGACAGGAAGTGGCAACCCAGTGAAGAGGCTATGGTAATGGTGCAGGCAAGGGAGGATGGTGGCTTAGTGATGCTCACTTGGCTCCTTGGTTCTAGTCCTAACTGCCATTATAAGTATGTGCAATACTTAAAATCAAAGGAGACCTCTAGGGAATTCCAGCAAGCACTTAACCTAATATTCTAATTTTAAAGAAAAAGTCTAAGTTTAAGAGAGATATTTGCAAAATCATACCATTTATCTACCAAACATTTTTCAAAGTACTTTCTGCAAGATGGTAGTAGGTATTATGTGCAAAAAAAAAAAAAAAAGAAAACTAGAGTGGGACTCAGTGGTCACATGTATTCAAGAAACACTTGATTAAACAGAGTTAAGTAGGTTTCCTTACTGTGGGACTTGTCAGAGCCTTTAATATGCTAATGTGCTCTGTAAATTCCCCCAGAGTGAGATCAAGTAAGCATATTTCCAAAATGACCAGGAAATTTACTTTTAGAACTTTTGGTTTGTGAAAACACCTTTGGAAACTGTTGCTGTTATGTGCCGTGAAGTCAGACCCAACTCACAGCAAGCTCTCCTTGGGTTTCCGAGGCAGTATCTTTACAGAAGCAGATTGCCCAACCTTCCTTCAGAGGAGTGCTGAGGGATTTGAACCACCAGCCTTCTGCTTAGTAGTCAAGTGCCTTATGCACTATGCTACCAGAGCTCCCTTTAGAAACTGGTGTCCAGTGACCCATTTCTTTTCTCTCTTTTTTTTAAATTTTAAATTGTGATTTGGGTGAAGGTTTACAGAGCAAATTTACTTTCCACACAGCGGTTCACATATATTTTGTCTCATGACATTGACCACATTTTACCACAATGTAACAGCGCCCCTCCCACTTCCTCCCCATAGTTACCTCTTCCCTGTGTCGAACCCTCCATGCACTCCTGCCCCCTGAGATGACTCCCTGTGCATAAGCAGCCCTTCTTTCTCCCATGATTGTTCTCTCCAAGGAGTATATCTACTTGAGGTAAATGTTCAACTCATATGCCTGTCCTTTCTTTTGCTGGAAACCACAGGTGTGTGTTCAATGCCAGATCTGAAGGGCAGCTATGGACCATAGTCTCAGTGGTTCCACCAGGCTCTATCAGACCAGCAAAACTAGCCCCCCCTTTTTTTTGTCTCCAAATTATTTTGAATTTTGTTCCACATTGTTCTCCCTCTATACCAAGGATCTCCTACATAGATCTCCTTCCAAGTAGATGACAGTGGTAGCTGGACACCATCTAGTTCTTCTGGTCTCATAGTCCTATAGGCTGCAGATGGGATGGTATACCAGT
>NW_006921697.1:8550141-8578400 GCF_000298275.1 Orycteropus afer afer | reverse complement strand
TAAATATAATTCTTTTGAATTCTTTATCAGAGAGTTCCAGTACTGCTTCTTCCTCAGGGATGTGTTCTGGGTCTGTATCCTGCTCCCTTGTTTCTACCACTTTATCTTGCTTCTTTGTGTGGACTGTGATGGTCTGTTGTATCCGAGGCATCGTGGCATTGTTATATTTAGATCTCTGTTAACTGTTTGTGAAGAGCAGCCAAGGGTAATTCAGGCTCTTCTTGGTGTTTTTTTTTTTTTTTTATCATTGGCCCATTGGTGGCGAAGGAGGTAGTGGCTCTCTGTCAGTAAGTGAAGTTGCAGGAGGTCTGAGTGTAGTTGTGTCTTATGGGACTGTTGCTGTCTCCCACTCAGTTAGACACAAGTTACAATTGAATAATCATCAAAAAGCTAAGAGCACATGGACAAAAACATGCCATGTAATCACACAGGAACAGTAACCAAAAAAAAAAAAAAAAGAAAAAAAGAAGAAGAAAAAACAAGAAAACCTGCCATATCTAGGGATAGGGCACTAAGAGAAAAAACGTGGAGAAGGAGAATAATGAAGGAAAAAACAAAATGGGAAAAATGCAAAAAGAAAAACAAGGATCGAGGTTAACCATGAGAAAAAAGGGTGAAGGAAAAAAAAAAAAAAAAAGCTTAAAAAAAATTTCAACCAGGAACAGGGAAAAGAAAAAATCCTGAAAACTAGGACCTGGCATGGGAAGATTAAGAATAAGAGTAAAAAGGACAAAAGTATTAATAATAATAGTTGTTTTAAAACAGACAAATACAAGCAAACTAATCACCAGAAAAAAGAAAGCAAAAAAGAAAAAAATTAAAAAGGAGAAAAGAAAAAAATTTGGTGGAGGACAGGGCAGGGCACCCAGGATCTGTCTGAGCACATAGACTGTGATGAAGTTCCTGTGGGCCCAGAAGGTAGGTGGGAGTGGGGGATGGCCCCTCCTCTGTTCACCAAGCGGGTGTGGGGAATAAGAGTAACAAGAAGAACGTGGTACCTTTTCACTCTTGCAGGTCCCGAGTGTCCTTGGGGTTGCTGGAAAGCAGAATATGTTCTTAAGCCCCAGGAATATGCAAGAGCACTGTCTCTTTAAATATCAAAAATAGTCAAGCCACTTTTAAACCTTCAAAATGATGGCACCCTCCGGACCGGCAAAAGTCCACAGCTCAGCTCTCTTCACCTTCTCAGTTTATTCCCCAGCCACCAGAGCAGTCCTCTGTGCAGTCCCAGGGCTGATTTTTAGGTTAATTCTTATGTCCTACCACCACTCAGGAATCTCCAAGCTGTCTGTGCCATCAGGATCCGCTCAGGATCGCTGCCAGACCGCAGCTCTGTATTTCTCCTTTTTTGGTATTTTCACGCAAATTCTTCTGCTAGTTGGGGTTTAATCCACTTCTATATCCTTCCCTTCAAGGCTCAGGGGTCCAAGATTATCTTCTGTGTTTTTGTTAAATGGTTTCCCTTTTCTTTGTTGAAGAGAGTCTGTGCAGTCTTTCTGCCTAGTCTGCCATCTTGCCGGAATTCCAGTGATCTTTCTCTTGAACACACACCCTATCATTAACTGGGTAAATGAGTTGCAGCAACATGGTTCAGAATTACCCCCACTTTCACCTGTTCCAGTACTCTGTATATAGCACATATGCCTACCTAGCTAACTCATTTCCCTTTAATTTCTTTTCTATCACTTCCTGTATTACAGGAAGGGTGGATTAACTTGGTTGTTCTGTACTCTCTGATCTACTATTAGGAAAAGTCATTTTGAAATCAATGAAGACAGTCAAAAGATTGAGTGCCAACCTTATCTTCTTATATAACTATAAAAATATTATCCCATCATGGCTTAATTGTTTCCTCACTTTTAAAATGATGTGGCATAACTGGATTATCCCTCCTTCTAGCTCTAGGACTGTATAGCCCATGTCATGGTTGAAGTGTCTCTGATGTCTCTTAGCAAGGTCAGAAACAACATGGAAGGTCAGTGACTTAATTCAACTCAACCTTCCCTCTTGTGCACTCTTGTCCTCCTCCTAGGGCCTCCATGCACACTCCCTGAGAAAGATGCCACCCCTATACCTATCCTATTAGGAGTTCTGGTAGCATAGTGCCTAAGGCACTTGACTGCTAACCAGAAGGCTGGCAGTTTAAATCCACCAGCCACTCCTCGGAAGGAAGGTTGGGCAATCTACTTCCATGGTGATACTGCCTCGGCAACCCAAGGAGGGGTCACTATGAGTCGGGCCCAACTCGATGGCACATGACAACAACAACATACCTATCCACACTTCCTCTATCAAATTCACCTGTTTTGTGGCCCATTCACTCAGAGATTTTGCTTATGTCCAACATCACAGAGTTAGAAATGGTCCTTCTGACAGTTCAATGTTGTCTTTTCACAGATAAAGTAATTGACTTGCCCACATCTCTAGAACCAGTGAGAGATTTCTCATAGGTCTCCTCATTCCTTGCCATATCCTCTCTCCTAGGCACCATGACCTTTTGAATATGCTTTATGACTCCTCCCTCTCAGCTGTCTGAGTAATCACCAAAGCTTCCACCCTTCAGAAGGAGACATAAATTCCTATCAGGTCCACACTCTGTCATCATGTGTCTCAGAGCTGACTACCCAGGCTGCCACAGCCAATACACACCACTTTGGTCATGATGAAACAGCCTCAGGGAAAACCATGGGCTCATTCAGCTTTGCTCAAAACCTGCCAGACCTCATTCTACTCCTCTGTCCCTGCCCTGTCCTTCTCTTAGCCCCGTATCTTTCAGACAGGCCTCCCAGGGGAGTATGATGTCTCCTGTGATTGGACTCTGTGTGTATATGGAAATGCTATCTGCATAATTTATCACTCACAATGAATTCTTCCTCCTGTGGCTAAAGAGTATGGATCTATATCTGTATTGAGGGAAACAGAAATTTCTATATATCCAATTTGTTTATGCATAAATATATGGTACTTGCCAATCACTGAACAAGCCACACACTTTAACACTTCTATGTCACTGCTCAAGCTAATCTCCTGGCTCAGGAGGACCTTCTCTCCCTTTACTTCCTATTGTCATCCCACCCGCCTGTGAAGGACTTCTATTTGTCTGCTCCCCCTTTGGTAATAAAACTCCCATTTTTCCCTGAAAATATATCCTTCTCATGTAATTCAGTCCATGCAGTGTGTGTGAATAGAACAACATCATCTGGCTCCAGGGAAGGTACATGATCCAGGCTCAGCTAGTCAGAGTCCATAGTCATCTAGCCATAGTGACTGATTCAGGGCTATGTTGTTGTTATGTCCCATCAAGTCCGACCCTACTCATAGCGACCCCTCTTTGGGTTCCAGAGGCGGTGTCACTATGGAAGTAGATTGCCCAGCCTTCCTTCTGAGGAGTGGATTCAAGGCTATACAGGTGACCAAAGCAGGCCACAATCAGCCCAAGATTTTACTGGCAATTGTGAGAAAAAGATGTCTGTCTACTGAGATGCTAGGCTGACAGGGTGTAAGCCTGCAGCTCCAATGGCTTTGTCTGCTTGGGAGGGGAATGAAATCAACAGAGAGGAAAATGAGTTCAGAGACTCAGACATAGTCATGATGACATTGTGTGAGAATCTAAATCCAGCCATGCTTGAAACTAGACCTGTTCACTGGCTTTTCAGATATGTGAGCCAACAAATTATTATTATTACTATATTTTTTTTTTCCCTAAGTCAGCTTAAGGTGGTATAATGAAACACTCATTCCTTCAGCTATCAGGAATGCTGCCTATTGATGACCCAAAATTGAGTCCCTCCCCTGCAACTGTCCTTTGGCAAATGAAACTGGCTTACTCAAGTCTATTCCCTTCAACAGGAACAGTCCACATCTGAAGACTAATCAATACAGAGATACAAAGTCCCAGACCCCCTATTGCAATTCTGGACCATTCTGAAAGTCCATCCCAGTTCCAGAGTTCTCCACAGGATTGCCTGAGACCTCTGTTGCAACTGAACTGTAATCTCACCTCTCTGTGATTAATCTTGTTTCCCTTATTGCCTCACAGTGCTGTTCCCAACATAGTCCCAATTAATTCCTTGCATGCAAATATTTTTCCCAGAGTCTGTTTCCTGGGGAACTAAATCTAAGACAGGTAGATTTCTGCATTTGTAACCAAAGTAGTCATAACTGAAATACTATCCTACAAGACCCAACCCAAATGCTATCTCTTCTACAAAGACTTCAGTAAAATGAAGTCCTTCTTCCTAAACTCCAACAAGCTGTTACTTGTGCCTTCATTTAGATTTATCCATTCATCCTCACATTAAAGTTAATGGTTTGTGTATCTATCTCTACCTATAAAACTGTAATCTCTTAAACATATTTTTGTTTACCTAGGCCTTAACCACTTTGCTTAGAACATATAACTTGTAACTCATCATAAATTAAGAGTCATCATGTGATGCATTCTCATGAAATTCCTCACCAGCTTACTGTGGGGAAATATGAGGATTATATTAGTTATCTGTTATTGTGTAACCAGTTATCCCAAAATTGATTATCTTAAAATAATACACATATATCATCTCACCAGTTTTCTGAGACTCAGGAGTCCAGGAACAGCTTAGCTGAGTGGCTCTGGCTGAGGATCTCTCATGGAGTTGAAGTCAGGCTATAGGGCAGAGATGTAGTCAGATGAAGGTCTAACTGGGACTGAAGAATCTACTTCCAAGATGGCTCACTCACATGGCTGTTGGCAGGAGGCCTTCCTCACTACAAAGGCCTCTTCATAGGACAGCTTAAGTATCTTCTCATGTCAACTAGCTTCCACAGAGTGAGTGATCCTGCGAAGAAAGGAAGGAGGCATGTGTCTTTAAGTCTTACTATTAGACACCCCACACCACACACACCCCAACTTTTGTGTGTGTATGTGTGTGCACGCATGCACTTTGGTTGCAAATTTACAGAACAGAATTTGTTTTACATTCAACAGTTTGTGTACATTTGGTTTCACTCCCCAATTACCATCTCCAGCCCTAACCCACTCTCCTCCTCTCCCTTCCCTGTGAAACCCCCATCCCTGTTCCCTTCTTAATTATGCACTCCTGTCTGTCCTGCTTTCCCTCCATGTGAATGCTGCCCCTCTGGTGTCCCATGGCTGATTGCTCCAAAGGGAAGAGTCTCAAAAAATCTGTAGAATATTTTTAAACTTCCTTAGAATGTTGTCATTATATTGCACTTCTTCCTCTCTGAACCATAGGAAAATCCTCTTCAATAAGAGGACTCCTAACACTCTTTATAACCAGCCTGATTATTTTTACCTTCTGGTGGCATAGAGCCTAAGACATCTGACTGCTAACCAGAAGGCTGGTGGTTCAAACCCACCAGCTGTTCCTAGGAAGGAAGGTTGGGCAATCTACTTTCATAGCAATACTGCCTTGGAAACCCAAGGAGGAGTCACTATGAGTCGGATCCGACTTGACGGCAGTGGAGTATGCACTGTAATTGGATAACTGGTCCTGTTTTATTCCTTGTTCCTCAGAAACTTAAAGCCAGATTTTTTGGTACACCCCTATTTAAGGTGAAATATTTCATGGAATGCATTTTATATGCTATCCTCATTTCTAAGTTTTGCTTTTCTCTATTCTGATTTTCCTTTCACATCATTTTTCCTTCTTATTTTAAAATTTATTTTACTTTGCTATACTCTATGCATGTTAATAAGGTGCCTTAAATTCTTTTTTAGGACAAGACAAAGTATAAATAAATAAGAACAAGCATACAAATGTATATATACATACCTAAAATAGGTCTCTTGTTTTACTAGTATATATCCCTGGAGTCAAAGCACCAAATCATTTAAGCAAATCCAGGTAATTGTATCTGACAGAGCCTGTGGTAAGATGAATAACAACACTTACAATAACTGCTAACATTTACTGTGCATTAACGATGTACCAGATACTGATCAAAATTTTTACTCATTCCTTCATTTAACCTTCATGATGTCCCTTAAGGTTAGTATTACTATGGTCCCCATTTTACAGATTGGGTTTAGAGGGGTAAGTAAAATTCCCAGGGTAACACAGCTAGAAAGTTTCAGAGGTAAAATTGAAACCCAAGGCTATTGGGTCTCATTACCAAGCTACATGATGCTTCTGCTTTTTTTTTTTTTTTTTTTTAAGGGCAAATTGTTATTGTTAGGTACAATGAGTTGTCTCTGACTCATAGCAAACCTATGCAGCAGAATGTACAGACCCTATGCAGCAGAATGAAACAGGCTTGGTCCTGTGCCAGCCTCATGATCCTTGCTGTATCTGAGCCCATCATTGCAGCCACTGTGTCAATCCATCTCATTGAGGGCCTTCCCCTTCTTCATTGACCCTCCACTTTACAAAGCATGATATCTTTCTCTTGAAAATGGTTCCTTCTGACAACATGACTGTGATTGTTATGTTTGTGTGTCAACTTGGCTGGGCCTGATTGAGTGGCTGTGCAGCTGGTGGTAGTTATTCCCCATGATGAGACTGACAATCAACTTCTGTTGCAGTGGTGATCCCTTGTGGTGGGATCTACCACAAGCAGCTGAGTAACTGCCTTTGGGATATGGTCTGCTTCTTGTATATAAGGAGAAGCTTTGAGAATGGTCTCTAGCCTATGGCATGCTTGGACCCTGCATGTAGCCATGTCATTGCTCAGCAGCCTGCTATGTTCTGCCGATCTTGGGACTTACAATGGACTTAAGTTAATGGTCTGCTGTGTGGTTTGGTAACATCTAGACTGTGCCTTTTTACTTGTCAACCTTGGGGCTTCTCAACCTCAACAGCCAGCAGCTGTCTGAGTGAAGAAATGCCTCTAGCTCCAGTGGGCTGGGAGCAGGAGGCAGAGCTGGACCCCAAGGTTGAGGGGTTTCACCCAGCCCCTAGAGCTTGGCACTTTGAACTTGGACTTAAAGCCTCCAAATTGTAAGAATAAACTCTTGTTTGTTAAGGCCATCCCATTTGTGGTGTATTTCCGTCAGAGTGACACTAGGTAACCAGAACAATGACCAAAGTAGGTGAGAAGAAGTCTGGCCATTCTTGCTTCCAAGGAGCATTCTGGCTGCACTTCTTCCAGGACAGATTTGTTAGTCTTTCTAGCAAACCATGGTACTTCTAGCATTCTTCTCCAACACCACAACTCAAAAACATCTCCTTCAGTCTTCCTTATTCATTGTCCAGCTCTCACATGCATAAGAGGTGATTGAAAATGCCATGGCTTGGGTTAGGTGCACCTGATTCTTCAAGGAGACTTAGGGTAAATAGAAAAAATATTTCAAACATGATATCAATGAGAAGACTCATGTCAGCATAGTACAACTATTCCTCAGTGCCCAATGTTGTGGCAAGAGAGTTGGGGTGTGTAAAGAAGAATAAGCATACCACTGAGGTTTTCATAGTCCCATCAGGAATGTGTAACTGACAAATAAATGTACATCAATTTGAGAAAAGAATTTACATAACTCAAAATGAACAGAATACATAATCAATGCTATACATGGTCAAAGAAGGTAGAAAACTCCATGACCTAAGAAGTTCATAGAAGGTTTCTAGGGAGAATTGAGATTTAGGCTGATCCTTGAAGGACTCATTTTTACATATTTTAGCTCCTCAAGTATTTAGACCCAATATAACCACCATTGCCTACCTCTCAACCTAGATCATAGACTGCTCTCCCAACAGTTCCACTTCCTTCATAGGCTTTTGGGATAACATAATGCCAAGACTGTATACCAACCCAGTTACTTTCTGTTTTGGTTCTATGGTGCTGCTCTCACAGAAAATATACCACAAATGGGTGGGTGACTTTAACAAACAGGAGTTTATTCTCTTACAGTTTAGGAGGATAGAAGTCCAAGTTCAAATTGCTAGCTCTAAGGGCTGGGTGATAGCCCCTCAACCTTCGACTTCAGCTTTGCCTCTTGCTCCTGGCCCACTGAAGCTGGAGGCTTCTCTTAGATAGACAGCTGCTGGCTGCTGAGGCTGACAAACCCAAGGTTGATGAGCATAATGGCACAGTCACAAAATTATCAAGCAACATGGCAGGATAGCAGTTCAAGTACAGAAACAGTCCCAAGATTGGCAGACAATATGGAAGGCTGCTGAATGAAGACTAGGCTACACTCAGGGTCCAAGCATGCCAAAAACCTCAGAGAATTTTCTCAAAACTTCTTCTCATATATTAGAAGCAGACCACATCCCTAAGATAGCTACTAAGCTGTTCATGGCAGATTCTACCATGGAGTTGATTATCATAGGAAATCACTACATCCAGCTACCCTGCCACTCAAAACCAGGTCCAGCTAAGTTGACACAAAACCTTAATTACCACATCCTCCTAACATACCCTGCAGTTTGCTAACGGGGTGCCCAGAATAGGACTGAGTCCTCTAATTTTAATTGCCCATAGAACCTTTGGGACTGACTTCAGGTTATATCATTCTAGGTTCCATGTTTCTGGACTAACTTGTTTAACTGCCTCCATTAATCTAATGAAAGAGATACTTGCTAGCTATTTCAACATCCATTAACTATACTTGAAAAAAAAGAGTACATACTTCTATCACCTGTACCTATAAAGACTCACTCCAAATAGATATTGAATAAGTCAAGGTAACTAGTGTTTATTAAGTACATATTCTGTTCCTTTATAATGTATTGAGAAAGAAATACATTATTTATTTGTTTACTAGAGTTTTGGTTACCTCATGCCACACTAACAGAAATACCACAGATGGATGGCCTTAACAAACAAGAGTTTATTCTCTTACACTTTTTGAAGCTACAAGTCTCTGAGTTCAAAGTGCCATGCCCTAGGGGTTAGGTAAAAGCCCCTTGACCTTGGGCTTTAGATCTGCATCTTGCTCCCAACTCACTGAAGTTGGAGGCTTTCTTCACTCTGGCAACTCCTTGCTGCTGAGGCTGACAAACTCAAGGTCAACAGTAAAAAGGCACAGTCCCAATACTACTAAATCATATGGCAGGCCACTGATTCAAGTCCATTAACAGTCCCAAGATTGGCAGACAATAAGGCAGGCTGCTGAATGACAACTCAGCTATATCCAGGATTCAAGTGTGCCAAAAACTAGAGACCTTCCTCAAAGCTGCTTCTTATATACTGGAAACAGACTATATCCCTAAGGCAGCTACTCAACTGCTCCAGTAGATTCCACTGTGGAGTTGTTCACCAATTTCACCATGGGGAATAGCTACATGCAGCTGCCCAGCCACTCAAAACCAGGCCCAGCCAAGTTGACACATAACTTTAACTATCACAACTAGTATCTTTTTATTCTCTCCAACCTGAATTCAACCTCTAAGAGGAAAAAGAATTTGTCTTTTTCATTTTTGTATCCCCAACTTTAAAATTAGTACCTGGCAAATGGAAGGAGCTTGATAAATACTTACTGAATTAATTTTTAATTAATTAATTATTACCCTACAGATAGATCATGGTGGGGAGGAGGCAGGGAGGAAAACATATAAGTCACAATTAGACAAACAAAAACAAGCCCAAACTCATTGCCATAGAATCAATCCCAACTCATAGTGACCCTTCCTTGGGTTTCCAAGGCAGTATCTCTATGGAAGTAGATTGCCCAATCTTCCTTTCAAGGGGTGGCTGGTGACTTTGAACTGCCAATCTTCCGGTTAGCAGTCAAATGCCTTAGGCACTACACCACCAGAGCAACTAGATAAAATAATACAATATGTGTTAAATGAAGGCCTCCAGAGAAAGGGAAATCTTTCTATGCTCCTCCCTTACCCACTGCCCCTTCTCATACCATAAGAACATCACTCAGATTGGTCAGGTACTGGGACACCAGTTGGGCTATGCTGGCAGGTGAAAGGGCCAATGTACATTAAAAGGTCAGCTCTTAGGTATGACTTAATTCTTTTTAGTGGAACGGGGCAGCTGGGGTCTAGTAATATTGGCCAGATGTCATTTTTCTTCACTATTAAAACCTCACTCAAATCTCTAAAACTCTGATTAGTGATGTGGCTTGAACCATAAATGTTAAGAATTGCTCAGGAGAAGAAGATCAGTAGAACTGATATTAACCAGTTTCAGGAGGCTGAAAGGATTGAGCTCAGCTTTAGAGTATAAATGAACACGGGTTGGATGGGGAAAGAATAAACAATGGGCTGGGAGTCCACATTGATGAAAGTTGGATTCAGGATATAGAAAACTTAAGTTTTACTGAAATGGTTAGGCAATCCTGAGCAGGGAACTGGCTAGGTGACAGTGTATTTTGGAAAGAAGAATGTTTAACTGAACTTCAGGGTACCTTTAAAGAAAGCAAATCCTTTAAGGGGTTTGGATCAGAAGCATAATACTCTAGCCTGAGTTCTGCCATTAATGAGCAGGTAAATCTTGGATAAAGTGCTTTACCTCAATAGGTCTGTCTTTCCTTACATATCAAAAGAGAGATAATGAGGGTAGTCAGGGGGTTTTATTACAAATGCCACCTCAAAATACTCAGATCCCTAGAGCACTATGTTTAGAAGAATTCTGAGACTGTCTAGGCTCAGTAGAAGAGGGCTGCCATCAACTAGTAATGCCTGCTCTGTGTATATAAATGAGAATTAGGCAGACACACCTATTTGCCATTGATCAGAGAGGCAAATTTTAACAGCTTGTCAACCAACACCACTATCACTCTGTGCTTTTCAAGCCCTACCCTTTTCTTACCTACTGTAATTCCTTAGCCTTAGAATTAGAATCTTCCCAGTTTTCTGTTTCACAGTAGAGTAGAAATGACCTATAAAGTGTCTTCTAGCCTGACACTGTGTATGGTCCTTGTTGTTGTTGTTGTTATTTGCCGTCGAGTCAGCCCCGACTCATAGCGACCCCTCCTTGGGTTTCCGAGGCAGTATCACTACGGAAGTAGGATTGCCCAACCTTCCTTCCGAGGAGTGGCTGGTGGGTTTGAACCGCCAGCCTTCTGGTTAGCAGTCAAGTGCCTTAGGCACTATGCTACCAGAGCTCCTGTGTATGGTCCTACCAGAGGCTATTTAGAAACATAGTGACCTCTTGTTCGCTCTCCAACCTGCCCACTGCTGGACAAACAGCCAGCCCTGGACAAATCTGATAACAAGGTGAGGAAACCATTTATTTCCGTGCAAATATCCCCTTAATGGGTAATGAAGCAAACAGCAGCAGCTGGATCTGCTGTGTAAGGATGAAATGTCTCGAAATAGAATATGGCTCCAAGTTTTCCATGGGGTACCTGCATCAGCAATTTTGTAAGTAAGTCACAAAGGGGAAGCAACTTTCTCTCAGGCATTCTTTGCCCCTAGCTAACTGCAGCTATGCAAACAGGAAAAGTAGGGTACAGAGATGGGGCCATAGTCTAAGAAGGGGCAGGGACAAGAGAAGCATTAAAAAGGTAATAGTAGGATGCTGGCCTTGACTCTCACTGTTCCTCCTCATATGTCTTCTCTTCCCACACTGAACTATATGTGTGCTGCATACTGCTTCTCTCTTCCAGGCCTTTGCACATATTGTTCCCTCCCCTTGGGAATGTCCCTTGTCCCTTAACATGGTTAACTCAAAACCAAACCAAACCCACTGCCATCAAGTCTGTTCTCTCATAACATTTTAGGACAGAGTATAACTCCCTTATAGAGTTTCCAAGGCTGTAAATCTTTACAGAAGTAGACTGCTTCATCTATCTCCTGCAGAGTGGCTGGTAGTTTGAACCTCCAACCTTTTTGTTAGCAACCAAATGCCTTAACCACTGCACCATCAGAGCTCCTTTGGCTAACTCAGGCTCACCCTTTATTAGCTGGGATATCACTTCCTCCAGGAAACCTTTTCTAGCTTCCTCCAGGAAGCCAAGATAAGAGCCTCCTACCATTTTCCAGGGAGCTCTGGAGGCATAGTGCCTCAGGCATTTGGCTGCTCACCAGAAGGCTGGTGGTTCACACCCGCCAGTTACTCCTTGGAAGGAAGGTTGAGCAATCTATTTCTGTAGTGATATCGTTTTGGAAACCCAAGGAGGGGTCACTATGAGTCAGATTCGACTCCATGGAAGTGAGTTGACCATTTTCCAAGCCATGGTAGTTTCCATCCCCTCATATGCATGTAGAGGTCTGGTGGCATAGTGCCTAAGGCACTTGACTGCTAACCAGAAGGCTGGTGGTTCAAACCCACCAGCCACTCCTCGGAAGGAAGGTTGGGCAATCTACTTCCGTAGTGATACTGCCTCGGAAACCCAAGAAGGGATCGCTATGAGTCGGGTCCGACTCAATGGCACATAACAACAACAATATATATATATATATATATATATATATATATATGCATGTAAAAGCTGGACAATTAATAAGGAAGACAGAAGAGTGATACTTTTGAGTTGTGGTGTTGGTGAGGAATACTGAAAGTACCATGGATTGCCAAAGAATTAATATATCTGTCCTGGAAGAAGAGGTGGAATGCTCCTTGGAAGGGAGAATGCCCAGACTTTGTCTCACCTATTTTGCTCATATTGTCAGAAGGATACATTCCCTGGAGATGTATATTATGCTTGGTAAAGTTTAGGGCCAGTGAAAAATGGGAAGACCCTCAATGAGATAGATTGGTATAGTGGCTCCAATGATGGGCTCAGATATAGCAAGGATTGTGAGGCTGGTGCAGGACTGGGCAGTGTTTCATTCTGTTGTACAGAGAGTCATTATGAGTTGGAGCCCACTCGACAACACCTAACAACAACAACCCTTTCCCTATTATAGCATCACTCATGTATCCTACTTATCTTTTTTACTTATCTGTCCTTCACTAATAAAAACAATAACCAACATCTATTGAGTGCTTAGTTTGTGCTAGACAATGTACTAAGTGTTTAACACAGATTATTTCACTTACTAGAACAATAATTCTAAAAGTTAATATTCCCATTTTGCAAATGGAGAAACAGAGTCAGAGAGATTAAAACCTTTACCAAGATAGCACATGTTATGCATCTACCAAGTATCAGAGATGTCTTTGGAATCCAGATCTACCCACATGCACTTAACCATCATGTACATCAGATCCCCTTTTACATGCTATCCTCCATGATGCAAAAACAGGGTTCCAGTAACGTATTCCAGCACCGGTGTGCCCAGAAAGTAGGTGGTACTCAACATATATCAGTTGACAGATGGATGAATGGATGAGTGGGCTGGTAGAAGGAAAGAAATAAAGAAAGAGGGAAGAAAGGAAAGAAAGAAGGAAGGAAATCACTGTATATTAGAAATAAAAGGTTCCCTAAGCTCAATTATTTGAAAAAAAAAAAAATTGGAGCAAACTTTAAGTAAACACCTTAAGGAAGAAACATGTTTCTATTATGACACTCAGAAAACAAAAACAAAAACAAAAACAAAAACAAAAAAAAACACAATCCAAACTAAGAAGGGAAGTCAGGAATCAGAACCAGAGAAGCAGGGCCAAGGATCAATAAAGTCTAAGGAGGGAGTCATGGTTAGGAGTTGAAGCAAGGGGTCAGGAGCTATAGGAGTTAGGAATAGTGATACAAGATGCTAGAAAGGTCCAAAAGTGATAAGACAAAAAGATACTAAACTAGGGAGGTATTTTGGCTACCTCAGTGCCACTCTAACAGAAAATACCACACATGGATGGCTTCAATAAATAGGGAGTTTGTTCTCTTTCAGTTTTGGAGGCCAGAGTTGAGTTCAAATTGCCAAACTCTAGGGGCTGGGTGAAAGCCCCTTGACCTTCGGCTTCAGCTCTGCCCCTCGATCCCAGCCCAATGGAGCTAGAGGTATCTCTTCACTCAGGCAGCTGCTGGCTGTTGAGGCTAAAAAGCCCAAGGTCAACAAATAAAATGGGACAGTCCAATATTGCCAAAAAATATTCCAGACCACTAATCCAAGTCCAGACATAGTCCCAAAATCAACAGAAAACATGGCAGGCTGGTAAATGAAGACTCGGCTACATGCAGGGTCCAAGTGTGCCACAAAGTTGCAGAGACCTTTCTCAACACCTCTCCTTATACAATGGAAGCAGACCACATCCTTCAAAGCAGCTACACAGCTGCTCCAGTAGATTCCACTATGGAGTTGATTACCAATCTCACCACGGGGAATAACTACATCCAGCCACTCAGCCACTCAAAACTGGGCCCAGCCAACTTGACACATAAAATTAACTACCACAGGAGGCAACTAGAAGAATGCTGGCTGCATTGGGTAGGGGGTAGGTTGATTGTCACAGAGGCATGCAAAGATAGGTAGAGGCATATTAACCCTATAGATCTATTAGGAGCTCTGGTAGCATAGTACCTAAGGCACTTGACTGCTAACCAGAAAGCTGGCAGTTCAAACCCACCAGTCACTCCTTGGAAGGAAAGTTGGGCAATCTACTTCCATAGTGATACCACCTCAGAAACCCAAGGAGGGGTCGCTATGAATCAGGTCTGACTCGATGGCATGTAACAACAACAACATAGATCCATATGGGTTGGAACAGAAACTGATCCAAAATCCACACCCTTGCCATTACTGTATATTTCTGTTGTCAGGTGCTGTTGAGTTGGCTAAGACTCATAGTGACCCTACATATAACAGAATGAAACACTGCCCACTCCTGCACCAGCTTCACAATCCTTGCTATATCTGAGCCCATAGCTGCACCCACTGTGTCCATCCATCTCATTGAGAGTCCTCCCCTTTTTTGCTGACCCTCCACTTTACCAAGCATGATATCTTTCTCCAGGGAATGGTCCCTTCTGACAACCTGACCAAAGAAGGTGAGACAAAGTCTGGCCATTCTACCTTCCAAGGAGCATTCCAGTTGCACTTCTTTCAGGACAAATCTGTTAGTTGTTCTGGCACTCCATGGTAATTTCAGTATTCTTCACCAACACTATAACTCAAAAGTATCAGCTCTTCTTTGGTCTTCCTTATTCATTGTCCAGCTTTCACATGCACATGAGGCTATTGAAAACACCATGGCTTGGGTTAGGTGCACCTTAGTCTTCAAAGAGACATCTTTGCTCTTCAGCACTTTAAAAATGTCTTTTGCAGCATATTTGCCCTGTGCAATATGCCGTGTGATTTCTTAACTGCTGCTTGTGTTGATACTGATGGTGGAAACAAGTAATATGAAATCTTTGACAACTTCAATCTTTTCTCCATTTACCATGATGCTGCTTCTCGGTCCAGTTGTGAGGACTTTCATTTTCTTTATGTTAAAGTCTCATCCATACTGCATAGTATAGTCTTTAATCTTCATCAGTAAGTACGTCAAGTCATCTTCACTTTCAACAGGCAAGGTAATGTCATCTGCATATGGAAGGTTGTTAATTAGTCTTCCTCCAATCATGATGCATGTTCTTCGTTATATAGTCCACCTTCTCCAATTATTTGTTCAGCATACAGATTGAGTAAGTATGGTGAAATGATACAACCCTTGCACATTCCCTTATTGATTTTAAACCATGAGTCATCTTTGTTCTGTTCGAATGACAGCCTCCTGGTCTATGTATACGTTCCTAATGAGCACAATTAAGTGTTCTGGAACTCCCATTCTTCTCAGTGTGATCCACAATTTGTTATGATCCACACAATCTAATGCTTTCACATAGTCAATAAAATACAAGTATCTTTCTGGTATTCTCTACTTTCAGTCAAGATTCAGCTGACATCAGCAATGTTATCCATTGTCCCACATCCTCTTCTGAATCCAGCTTGCATTTCTGACAAATCCCTGTCCATATACTGCTGCGACCATTTTGAATTATCTTCAGCAAGATTTTACTTGCATGTGATATTAACAACATTGTTTGATAATTTCCACATTGTGTGGGATCACCTTTCTTTGGAATGGGCACAAATATGGATCTCTTCCAGTCAGTTGGCCAGGTGACTGTTTTCCAAATTTCTTGGTATAGAAGAGTAAGTGCCTCCAGAATGGCATCTGCTTGTTAAAACATCTCAATGGGTATTCTGTCAATTCCTGGGGCCTTGTTTTTCGCCAGTTCCTTCAGTGAAGCTTTGACTTCTTCTTTAGTTGCCATTGGCTCTTGATCATATGCTACCTCCTGAAATATGTGAACATTGACCAATTCTTTTTGGTACAGTGATTGTTTATTCCTTCCATCTTCTTTTGATGTTTCCTGCATCATTCAATATTTTGCCCATAGAGTCTTTCAATATTTCAACTCAAGGTTTGAATTTTTTCCTTAGTTCTTTCAGCTTGAGAAATGCCAACCATGTTCTTCCCTTTTGGTTTTCTAACTCTGGGTCTTTACACATTTCATTATAATAATTAACTTTGTCTTCTCTAGCTGCTCTTTGAAATCTTCTGTTCAGCTCTTTTATCTTGTCGTTTCTTCCATTTGCTTTAGCTACTTTCTATTCAAGAACAAGTTTCAGAGTCTCTTCTGACATCTATTTTTATCTTCTCTTCCTTTCCTGTCATTTTAATGACCTCTTGCTTTCTTCATCTATGATGTTCTTGATGTCATCCCACAATACATCTGGTTTTTGGTCATTGGTGTTCAATGTATCAAATCTTTTCTTCAGATGATCTCTAAATTCAGTTGAGATATAATCAGCATAATATTTTGGCTCTCTAGAATTGTTATAATTGTTTTCAGCTTCAACTTGAACTTGCATATGAACAGTGGATGGTCTGTTCCACAGTCAGCTCCTGGCCTTGTTTTCATTGAAAACACTGACCTTCTCCATTGCCTTTTTCCACAGACTCAGTCAATCTGATTCCTGTGTATCAACCCTAGTCAATTCCATATGTACAGCTGTTGTTTATGTTGTTGAAAAAGGGTATTTGTAGTGAATAAGTCATTGGTCTTGCAAAATTCTATCATGCAGTCTCCAGTATCATTTCCATCACCAAGGTCATATTTTCCAACTACCGGTGGTTCTTCTTTGCTTCCAACCTTTGCATTTCAATCATCCATAATAATCAATGCATCTTGATTGCATGTTTGGTCAATTTCATACTGCAGAATTTGGTAAAAATCTTCAGTTTCCTCATCTTTGGCTTTGGTTAGCTGGTGTGTAAATTTGAATAATAATAGTATTAACTGGTTTTACTTGTAGGCATATGGATCTTATCCTATCAATGACAGCACTGTACTTCAGGATAGAACCTGAAACATTCTTTGGGACAATGAATGCCATGCCTTTCCTGTTCAATTTTTCCTTCCTGACATAGTAGATCATGTGGTTGTCTGATTCAAAATGGTGAAAACAAGTCCATTTCAGCTCACTAATGTGTAGGATAGGAGCTCTGGTAGCATAGTGGCTAAAGCACTTGACTGCTAACCAGAAGGCTGGCGGTTCAAACCCACCAGCCACTGCTCGGAAGGAAGGTTGGGCAATCCTACTTCCGTAGTGATACTGCCTCGGAAACCCAAGGAGGGGTCGCTATGAGTCGGGGCCGACTCGACGGCACATAACAACAACAACAATGTGTAGGATGTTGACCTTTATGTGTCTCATTTCATTTTTGACAACTTCCAATTTTCCTAGATTCATACTTTGTACATTCCATGTTCCAGTTATTAATGGATGTTTGCAGCTGTTTTGTGCCATTTTGAGTCATGCTCCATTAGCAAATGAAGGTCCTGAAAGGTTTACTCCAAGCATATCATTAAGGTCAACTCTACTTTGAGGAGGTAGCTCTTCCCCAGTTGTATTTTGAGAGCCTTCCAACTTGAAGGGCTCACCTTTGGGCACTATATCAGATAATGTTTCAGGGATAGTCAGAAAGTTTTCCAGTAATGTATCCAACAGTGTTTCTTGCTATTCATAAGGTTTTCAGTGGCCAATTCTTTGAGAAGTGGATGAGCTCTTCCTTCTTCCTCTTTTTCTGTCTTAATCTGGAAGTTCGACTGAAACCTATCCACCATGGGTGACCCTGCTGGCATTTGATATACTGTTGATATAGCCTTCAGCCTCACAGCAACACACAAGCCACCACAGTACAACAAACTGACAGACAGGTGGTCATTACTACATACTACTCCCCTAAACAATATCTGATGCACACAGATTTTTTCTTCCTTTGCTTCTAAAAACACAGATTCTCTAGAACAGTTACCTTTTTTCCCCACATTTGTTCTCATGGAAGAGGTTTCAAATGCTCCAGTCTAGAACACAAATAATGTCAGTAATGGTAGCACAATATGTTTTTACAAGATTTGGGATAGTTGGAGGATCATTTATAAGTGTCATATTTAATACACAGAGCTTATTAAGCTCCATTCCTAATAAAAAAAATCACTTGTCATTCATTCTGCTTTAAACTTTATCAATTTTGTGAATGTATATTTGGTGCCCTTTGTAGGCCAGGCACTAACCAACCTGGAAGATAACAGAGAAAAGTAACAAGGTTCATTGCTTATAATCCAACAAGGAACTATGCTTGACACAGAAAAGCCAGAACAGTGTTTGAAATCAGAGGACCTGAGTTCAAGGCAAGGTCCTTGTCCAGATCTTCTGGGCTATAATGGTGACTGATCACTCACTCTGTGATCTTGGGCCAGTTAGATAACCTCCCTCTGTCCTCAACTGCAAAATGTAAAATAATCATTCCTACCTGCTAGGGCTGTCCCTGGTATTAAATAAAATGCACATGAGAAAGCATTTTGCAAAACTGTAAAAACTGGACATTTTTAGTTGTCTATACTTGAAGCTTCTCTACCTCACTGTGGGACCAACTTATTTTTAATAAGCAGGCTTAGCCAGATGCCTGGGGCAGCAATTTAAATCCTGTGAACATAAACTCTTCAAAATAAAAGAAACTCCAGTTCAGTCCAGCTGATCTGAACGGATGTGTATGGAGAACTAAAGCAGGAAAAATACAAAATGCATAATTAAGCCTTGTTACAGCTGTATCACATAAGTATTATTATTATTATTATTATTTTACCCATTTTAAAGATAAGAAAATAGAAGCTCAGAGAGGCAAAGTAACTTAAAATAATGACACAACAAAAAATATAGCTGTTTCCGCACACAGGTCAGTTTCCCCTATACCATGTTGTCTTTGTGTGTGCGTGTGGGGGGGTAAAATATATACATTTTTTGTCTGTAAATGCAGGCCACCCCCAGCCTCTGAATCAGCCGCCCCCAAACAGTCCATCGTAATGGACCTCCATCCTCCGAACCAACGATACACCTTTTCTCCTCACTCCATAATTCCATTATTCTGCAGGAAACCCACAAGGGAGAAGCATATCAGCAATGAAAGGAAAGGCATATAGAAGCCAGTTCCTTTATCAGCCCCTCACATGCTTGTGATTTCAGGCTGTGAAGGAGGAATGGGAGCTGTAAGTAATGCTAATAGCATCATCCAAGGAGCAGCAGATAACAGCTCCCACAGTCCGGGAAGGAATTGCCTTTGTGACATCTGGGTTTTTGTTACTACTTTGGCTGTGAGACATAATTCAGGGAAATCAGATGTGATGAGCTAAGAAACCCCACTAACTCATGTGTGAACTATAGCTCCCCAGAAGAAGTATAGGAGCAAAAATGGGCTCTCTCACATATTGTCCTAGCAGAGACTTCACACTTCCTTGCAGGAAAAGGAAGATAAACCATACCAGAGGAGAAGTTGGCATTATTCATCTGGGAGGAGAAAAGGGCCAAGAGAGCAACCCCATCTCTGTTAATGAATTTCCCCTGGACACAAGGGCTGGCTACTTTTGAGAGCTGAGCAGGTAGAAATTGAACTTTTGTGAAGCTATAGGGAAGCAGATTGCACCTCAATAATCCATTGCTGTTGAGTCAAGTCTGACTCCTAGTGACACTAAAAGACAGAGAGAATAGCCCCACAGGGTGTGCAAGTCTATAAAGCCTTACAGAAGCAGACTGCCACATCTTTTCTCTGCTGAGTGGCTGGTGGGTTTGAATACCAAACTTTCCGTTAGCAACAAGAGCCTTAACCACTACACCACCAGGGGTCTTTGCATCTCAATAAGACAGAAAAACTAACATTCCATAATGGAATGGGTTTACTTGAGAGGAAGTAGAAACTGCACCAGAAGGAACTCAAAGAGGTTTAGGAAATTTCAGAAGGAATATCATAGAGCAGATCTATGCATCTGGTGGTGACGAGATGACCAGATGACACTCAATTATGTTCCAAGACTGAGATTCTCTCATTAGTGGTCATATAGTAGAGTGGTCAGTGTTGTAGACTCAAAGCTGGAATCAGAATACCAGCTTCTCCACTAATTACCTCTGAAACTCTACACAAGTCATTAACTTCTCTGGGCCTCAGTTTCCTCTATGTAATAAGGATCATAATAGTACTGATCTGATAGGGTTGTTGTGAGCATTAAGTGAGTTAATATCTGTGCAGTGTTTGAAGGATGCTTACCACAGGTAAGTATTCACTAGACACATAGCAAGCACTTATCAGGTGCCAGATATTCTTTGGGGCTCTAAGAGTGAGCAATCATATAGAAGACAGACAGGTCCCTCCTCTCATAAATAAACAAATACATATAATTAGAGACACTTATAAGACCTAAGCAAAAAATAGTGTAATATAATATAGTATATTTGAGGAGAGACAAGGGAACATTATGCAGGGCAGGTAAGGAGGGCCTATCTGAGCTGACTTCTGCTGAATCAAGAGAAGTCAGCCATGCCAAGTTGGAAACATCCAAGCAGAGAGGATCACAAACATGGAGCCCTTGAGGTGGATCAAAGCATAATATGTTAAGAAACAGAAAGAAAGACTGTGTGGTTTGGAGCACAGTGTATGAAGAGAGAGAACAGGATGGGAGATGAGATCAAAGAGGTTGGCAGGGGCCAATCATGTAGTGCCATGTGGGCCATGGTGAGGCATGTGGATTTTATTCTGAAGCAAGTGGGAAGCCATTGAAGGTTTTAAGCAGTGTAACACTCTGTACAATTTACATTTTAAAGAGATCACTCACTTCACTTATAAAAACTTTCCATGCATGCTCTTTCCTTTCTTGCAGAGGTCTCCAAGGCCCTAAAATAGCACAGAATTACAAGATAGAAGGTGTCTGGTCTCTGGATTATCACATGGGTGGCTGCCCTCTGACCAGGAACATGAATGCTGGGTTGTTATGGAAGGAAAAATAAATTTACTGTGGTAAGCCTTTAGGGAGGGAAGGAGAGAAACAAGAGAGAAGGGGAGAAAGGAAAGGATTACTCTGGTTGTGAGGTAAAGATGTTAATATGGGATCAGAGAATTTCAAAGAGTAGTAGCAGAAAGCCTTTCCATGCATTTCTTTCACAATACATGGCTTCATCATTATTATTTTTTAATGAATAAAAAGATTCAGTCGAGAATCAGCTAACCTAATGCATGAACCAATGACCAATCATCTTTCTTACAGATGGCTGGCTGTAAGGGAAAGGCATAAAATAAAAGTGACAGACGAGGCTAGCTAAAATATCCTTCTCCAGGTGATCTACCTCCCTTTGCAGAAGCCAGGAATGAAGTAAATAACTTTTTCCCCATAAGACCTTAGACCAGTCTGCCTTTTGAAGTCCTTGTCAGATATGCAGCAATGGGTTTCCATAGTCACAAACTGCAAACATAACAAAGCAGAGGTAGTTGAGGCACATACTGCCCTGACCCAAGCACTGTATGTACATTAGGTATGTATATTTGTGCTCATTCATTCAGCAAGCAAGCATTTCCTGAGCACCTCTGGTGTACTAGGCACTGTTCTCAGTACTGAGGTGAATCAGTAAACCAAGCAGACAAAACCTCTCCTCTTTCCTGAGCTACAATATTATATAACCATGTATAAGACAGACAACATTTCTTTTCTCATAGAAAAGCAAATAAATACCATTTAAGGTGCTTATAACAGCTATAAAGAAAATATGTCTTTGAGAGGGTGTAGGAAGACATTAATTATGGCAGGTATTAAAGTTGACATTCTCTTGGGGAGGAAAGAAACAAAAAGCAAACAAGTAAAATATTTGTCAGATGATATAAATGCTAAAGTGAAAAATCAGGAAGGGGAATGAAATGAGGTGGGGAGGACGTTAAGAAGTGCATTGCTATAAGGAATATCTAAGACATAATATATTCAAATCTTGTGAATCTTTAGATACAATGATAAGAAGGAGGAAGGAGTCAAAGATGCCTCCTTTATATCTGGTTTGTCAATGTATTGTGATGCAATTTACTAAGATTGAGACACTGTAAAAAAAATAAATCTAAGGAGAGAAGATACCCAGTTTGGTTCTGAACATTGCTCTGAAATGTTTTAATAATGTTATCAGGTAAATGATGGTAACTAAGATTTGGGGCATGGATGAGAGTTCATAAAAAGTCTGAAGGGCAGCAATCCAGGGCGGTATGGCTCCTTCCATCTTTCTATTCCACCATCTGTAATATGTGGTCCTTGTCACATGCTCCAAATTGGCTGCTTATAATAATGGCACTGTAACAGCAGCATCTGACCTCCTTTAACTTCACAATGAGAGAGTAGGCTAAAGATCAACTGCCTAAGGCTGATTCCTACCAGGCTGAGGTCAGACATGTCTCAACCTTCCAAACTTCTTACCAGTTCTGACACTAACAATCCCTCCCATGGGCACTCTCTACTTCTCGCTGGGCTTGATAATTCATTGCAATGGCCACACGGAACTTACAGACAACACTTACAATTATAGGGAAGTAACAGGAGCTGTGGTGGCGTAGTGCCTAAGGCACTTGACTGCTAACCAGAAGGCTGGTGGTTCAAACCCACCAGCCACTGCTTGGAAGAAAGGTTGGGCAATCTACTTCCACAGTGATATTGCCTTGGAAACTCAAGGAGGGGTCGCTATGAGTCGGGGCCGACTTGACGGCACATAACAACAACAACAATAGGGAAGTAACAGGTTACAATTCAGGATCAGAAACAACTCAAGATATAGTTCTTTGATCAGGACAGCCTCTTCTCAGCCATGCCACAGGCAGGCCTCTCTCTAGACTTGGCCTCTGCCCTGCTCAGGCAAGTGTTACAAAGCTCTTTTAGCTCTGCCATCAGGTGCCCAAAGAGGCACCTCCTCTAGCATAAAGTCTTCTGCCCAAAGGCACTCAGTTTTCTTGCTTTGTGGGCTGCGAAGCCCACAGCACTATCTCCTGCTGGGACTGCTGTCACCATTTCTCTGTCACTGCTTCTTGTCTTCTCTCACCATCTCAGCAAAGAGTTACAGCTCTGTTACCTAAGTTGAGGAGATTCAGTACAGGGATCTTGGGTCCAAAGGGCATGCTTCACTTCTGGCTTTTCTTTGTTGATGTTAGTGAGATCCCATTTTTGACCTCTGGGATGGCTCATTTTAAGCCTAGTAAGATAATAAAACTGACCAATCCCCAAGTTAGGGTCCCATACACATTATTTGCATATTCCTATCCCCACAGGGTGTTGCTCACCTTATTTACATTACTAGCAAGCTATCTGATCCCGCAGGTGAGGCACAAGCATCTCACGTTTGCATAGTTGCACCCAGTCATCTAGTGGGAGTCACATAGACCAAGGCTAGAAGGGCCATACCAAGCAATTCACTGCTCCACACTGCTAAAGCTCAAGCCATTAAATCTGGCCAATCAGGAAGTAAGCTGGCATCTCTCCTCTGTTATTAGTTTCTTAAGAAACTTACTTCCCTTTACTGGACCTCAGTTTTCCCATCTGATCTGTCAAGTTCTTTATTGTTCTAACATGTCAGAATGAGGGTTGGATGGCCTCCATCCAAAGCAGGAAGTCTGCCTCCCTGTGACACAATGATACAAACGGAGTACTGATTCGACTGAAGAAGTAACCGTTAAATATTCCATTCTTTTATTGGTGCTTTGGATAGGAGCTCTCTGGGGAACTTAGAAGGTAATTGCTTTTGTCTCTGCTTTGGAAGGGGCTGACTTTGAAGCAATGCTGTTCTCATCTGCAGGTTTAATTTAGCTCTTTTGTCTGCATTATACATACTCAAAACTATCCTTTGTGTTGTGCCAAACACATCACATGGCTGGACCTTTCTGGCTGGATTTAGACTTGCCCTTTCAGCTAAGGATCCCGGGATGTTCTGCTTGCCAGGGTCACACAAGATGACTTCCTTCTCCTTCCGGATCCTATCTGGGAACTGTGGGTAATATGAACCTGCCACTGGGTGTCAGCATTGCTTTGTCCAATTATAAGGAAAAATAAATATTTGTGAGCTTTGGGAGTTGCTTATGCAGTAAGCTTAGGCTCTAAAGTGAGTACAACCACAATTTACAATTTCCTGGCACTTAACACTAACCAAAGGCACTCAGTTCTCCATCTTTACATTTGGACTCTCCCTACACATTTCAGGCCCTCTACATAAAAGATCCCCCACCAGCCACTCCTCGGAAGGAAGGTTGGGCAATCTACTTCAGTAGTGATACTGCCTCGGAAACTCAAGGAAGGGTCTCTATGAGTCAGATTTGACTCGATGGCACATAACATAACAACAACAACACATAAAAGATCATTAAAAAGACAGGAAAGAAAGAAAAGACTAAAATGCATTTCAGAAGAGACTCTGAAACTTGCTCTTGAATGGGGAGTAGCTAAAACAAATGGAAGAAATACTGAATAAAATATTTGATCAGAAGATTTTAAAGGGCAGCTTGAGAAGACAAAGTATTATAATGAAATGTGCAAAATCCTAGAGGTAACAAAACAAAGGGAAGAACAAGCTGAAAGAACTGAAGAAAAACTTCAAGTCTTGACTTGAAATATTGAAGGATTCTATTGGGAAAATAGGAGCTCTGGTAGCATAGTGGCTAAGGCACTTGACTGCTAACCAGAAGGCTGGCGGTTCAAACCCACCAGCCACTCCTCGGAAGGAAGGTTGGGCAATCCTACTTCCGTAGTGATACTGCCTCGGAAACCCAAGGAGGGGTCGCTATGAGTCAGGGCTGACTCGACGGCACATAACAACAACAACAACATTGGGAAAATACCGAACACAGGAAACATCAAAAGAAGATGGAGGAAATACACAGTGTCATTGTACCAAAAAGAGTTAGTTGATGTTCAACCATCTCAGGAAGTAGCATATGATCAAGAACTAATGGTATTGATGGAAGAAGTCCAAGCTACACTGAACACATTAGCAAAAAGCAAGGTTCCGGGAAATCACAGAATACCATTTGAGATGCTTAAAGAAACAGTTGCAACACTGGAAGTGCTCATTAGTCATGCTAAAAAATTTGGAAGACAACTACCTGGTCAACCAACTGGAAGAGAGATCCATATTTGTGTCCATTCCAAAGAAAGATGATCCAACAGAATGAGAAAATTTTTGACAAATATCATTAATATCATATACAAGTAAAATTTTACTGAACATATTTTTTAAATGCTTGTAGCAACACATTGATTGGGAACTGCCAGAAATGCAAGCTGGATTCAGAAGAGGAAATTAGTGATAACATTGCTGATATCACATGGAACTTGGCTGAAAGCAAATAGCAAAAAGATGTTTATTTGTATTTTGTTGACCATGCAAGGGCATTGGACTGGGTATATAAATCATAAGAAATTATGGATAACAGAGTGAAGAAGAGGAATTCCAGAACACTTAATTTTGCTCATGCAGAATCTGTACATAGACCAAGAAGCAGTTGTTTGAATGGAACTAGGGGATATTGTGTATTTTAAAATCTAGAATGGTGTGCATCAGGGTTGTATCCCCTCACTACACTTATTCAATCTGTGTGCTGAGGAAATAATCCAAGAAGGTGGACCATATGAAAGTGAATGTAGCATCAGGATTGGAGGAAGGCTCATTAACAACCTGTGATATGCAGATGACACAACCTTGCTTGCTGAAAGTGAAGATTTTGATTACTTACCAATGAAAATCAAACACTATAACCTCTGGCCTCCAGTATGGATTACACTTCAACATTAAAAAAAAAAAAAAACCTTCACTACTAGACCAGTAAACAATATCATGAAAAACAGAGAAAAGATTGAAGTTGTCAAGGACTTCATTTTACTGTTATCTATTATTAACACCCATAGAAGCAGCATTCAAGAAATCAAATGATATCTACATTAGACAAATCTTCTGCAAAAGGCCTCTTTTAAGTGTTAAAAAGCAGAGATGTCCCTTTAAGGACTAAGGTTCACCTCACCCTAACCATGGCATTTTTAATCACTTTACATGCATGAGAAAGATAAGATGGACAATCGATAAGGAAGACCAAAGATGAATTGATGCCTTTTTGAACTATGGTGTTGGTGAAGGCTATTAAATATACCATGGACTACCAAAACAATGGGAGCTCTGGTAGCATAGTGCCTAAGGCACTTGACTGCTAACCAGAAGGTTGGCGGTTCAAATCCACCAGCCACTCCTCAGAAGGAAGGTTGGGCAATCTACTTCCATAGTGATACTGCCTTGGACACCCAAGGAGGAGTCGCTATGAGTCGAGCTGACTCGACGGCACATAACAACAACATGACAATAACCAAAACAATAAATGTATCAGTTTTAGAAGAAGTACAGCAGATTGTTCCCTAGAAGTAAGGATGGTGAGACCTCATCTCACGTACTTTGGACATATTATCAGGAGGGGCAATTTCCTGGAGAAGGATTGATAAAGTAGAGGGTCAGCAGAAAAAAGGAATAAACTCAGTGAGATGGATTGACTGGCTGCAACCATGGGCTCAAAAATAGCAATGATTGTAAAGATGGCACAAGACTTAGGCACCATATCGTTCTGTTGTATGTAGGGTTGCTTTGGGCTGGAACTGACTCAATGGGACCTAACAACAACAACAACAATATTGAATTTTTCTCAAATATATTTGTTTTAGAAAGAAACTTTCAACCACAGTCATAATTGAAAATCTGTATCTCTTGTCAAAAAAAGAGGACAAGTAAAAAATTAAATACAGTGAAAAAAATGCTATTAAATTCTAGCTAGACAATCTTGCCTGCTTTCTAGATATACTCAGACCATTAATGCAAAGTTTCTTTCTTTCCTATATCTGTCTCTGCCACGTGACTTTGCATTCCTATCACTAAAAAAGGCAAAGTCCATTTCTCCATCTCTTGATTCTGAATTCAGCCATATGATTTGCTCTCACCAATCCTATATTAGTAGATTTAACATATGCAGAAACATGAAAAGGTCTTGTATGACTAGGGTTGCTCTTCAGCAGTGAGAACATGCCTGAGTAATCCTGCAGTAAGAATGTCAGAAATACATGAAGTGGGGCCTAGGTACCCCATCTAAGAGCCAGATAACAATTTAACAGTTAGCTAAGAGCCAGCCAAGAGTGAGAACAAAGGAGTCACTGACCTTAATGTCTCACCGACAGATTCCTCAGCCTAATAATGGTCTACTGTTAAAAGGGATTCAGGTTTTGTAAATGTTTGTTATATATATTATTTGGCAATAGATAATTAATATATTTGCCCTCTTCCATTCGTCTGTCAGATTGTTGTACTGTGGTGGCTTATGTGGTGCTATGATGCTGGAATCTATGACACCGGTATTTCAAATACCAGCAAGGTCACCCATGCTGGACAGATTCAGCAGACTAAGTGGACAGACTAGGAAGAAATACCTGTTGATCTACTTCTGAAAATTAGACCCTGAACACCCTATGCATCACCATGGAACAATATCGAGTATAATTCTAAAAGATGAGCCCCGCTGATTGGAAGGCACTACACAGTGGCCACAATAATTAACTCAAACATGCTGTGGTAGTTAAGGCTGAGAGTCAACTTGGTTGGGTTGTGGTTCTGAGGGTTTTGGCAGCTGGATGTCATTATTCCCATGTTGAAATTGTCATCACCTCCAAGGTGGACGTTAATCAGTGGAAAAGGAGCTACTTTTGGGATATGGCCTGCTTCCAGTATATGAGAGGCTTTAAGAAGGGTCTCTAATTTTTGTCATATCTGGATCCTGCATTTGGCCAAGACTTGGCATTCCACATTGCCTGTTGATCTTGGGTTGGTCAGCCTCAGCATCCAGTAGCTGCATAAGTCAGGAAGAAGCCTCCAGTTCTACAAGGCCTGGATGAATAGGCAGAACTGAAGCCCAAGGTCAGGGGCTACTATGCCAGGAATGATAGTTTGAAGAGGAATGGCGTGGCATTCATCATCACAAAGGATGTTTCAAGATCTGTCCT
The DNA here is from genome assembly GCF_000298275.1 of Orycteropus afer afer. Classification (NCBI taxonomy): domain Eukaryota; kingdom Metazoa; phylum Chordata; class Mammalia; order Tubulidentata; family Orycteropodidae; genus Orycteropus; species Orycteropus afer. The sequence continues at coordinate 8,550,265 of NW_006921697.1, read as the reverse complement.
GAAGTACAGTGCTGTCAGTGATAGGATAATATCCATACGTCTACAAGGAAGACCTGTTAATATGACTATTATTCAAATTTATGCACCAACCACCAAAGCCAAAGATGAGGAAATTGAAGATTTT
>NW_006921697.1:8535379-8548501 GCF_000298275.1 Orycteropus afer afer | reverse complement strand
AAGAATACAGTCTGCAGTATGGATTATGTCTCAATATAAAGAAAACAAAAATCCTCACAACTAGACCAATGAGCAGTATCACAATAAATGGAGAGAAGATTGAAGTTGTCAAAGAATTCACGTTGCTTGGTCCTACAATTGATGCCAATGGAAGCAGCAGTGAGTGACATGTAGCACTTGGAAGGTCAACTGCAAAGGAACTGTTTCAAGTGCTAAGGAGCAAGATGTTTCCTTGAGGACTAAGGTGTGCCTGACACAAGCCATGATATTTCCAATCGCCTCATATGCATGTGAGAGCTGGACGATGATTAAGGAAGACCAAAGGAGAGTTGATCTTTTTGAATTGTGGTGCTGGCGAAGAATGCTGAAAGTACCATGGACTGCTAAAAGAACTAACAGATCTGACCTGGAGGAAGTGCACCAGAAATGCTCCTTGGAAGTGAGAATGGCCAGACTTCATCTCACCTATTTTGGTTATCTTGTCAGAAGGGACCATTCCCTGAAGAAGGATGTCATGCTTGGTAGGATGGAGGGTCGATGAAAGATGGGGAGGCCTTCAATGAGATGGATTGACACTGTGGCTACAATAATGGGCTCAAGTATAGCAGGTATCATAGAGCTGGTGTGGGATCAGGCAGTGCTTCATTCTGCTGTGCAGGGGGTTGCTATGAGTCAGAAACAACTCAACGGCACCTAACAACTAACAACAACAGTATGTGAAAAGTGAGTACAAAAAGCTACAGAAACCCATACATTTGACATCAAATGCAAACAGTTGAGAAGAGGAGAAGGTTGAGTCAGGGAAAAAATAACAAGAGGAGGTGATATCCCTAAGATACAATGAAACCTCCCTAGATTCTCCCACCACAACCTAGAATAATTGCTTATTTTTCTTAATCCCATAGTACTTTGTAGCCCATCATATATTATTTATACTCAACTTATCCATTCCCTTAGACTATTGACTCCTTGCAAACATTGATCATGCATCTTTGTACCGACCACAACTGTAGCAGGTTGTGAGGTCAACACTGGGCACTAATACATATCTGGTTGATGAATGGATAGAAGTAATGGTTAAATGGTTGGATGACTGGAAGATTATGAAAGAGACAAGTCTTATAAGAAAGGCTTTTGGAGCCCATCATAGTTCTGGAGACTAAATATCCAAGTCAGGGTTTCAACTGGTTGTGTCAATTACTTCCTGTTGGTAGCCTGGGTGTTCCTTGGTTCCTTGGTTGTAGTGGATCATTTCCCAAATCTGACAGCCTCTAAAGTTTACCAGGGAGCTTTAAAGCATATCTATTCCTGAGACCTGCTTCTTTAAAATACTGTGATTCAGATGTAGGATAGGGGTCAGTAACCTATACCTTCATGACCTCAACAGAGAATTTTGAGGCCTCTTGCCCAAGAACTGATCCTTATGGATCACTAACCTAATTCATCTAGGTGTCATGTTGGCTTTGTACTTTCAGTACTCTGTTTTTGAGATGATCATCCTCTCTTTTCACTGATGGGTCAATCCACTCAGATAATTTACAAAATAAAAATGTACCTATAATTTGGAAAATTCCATAAACTCTAACAATAGTAATAACAATCATATACTGTCATATATTAAGTACTTACCAAATGCCAGGTATCCTGCTAGTGCTTTTATGAATAATTGCTCATTTAATGCTAGCAGCAACCTAGTGAAGTAGTGATTCTTTTTTTAGCCCCACTGTACAAATGAAGATATGGAGGCCTGGGAAGGCTTAGTAATCTGTAAGTGGTCAGTTTGGAATTCACACTCAGGTCCATCTCACCTCCGTACCTAGGATCATAGCAATAATGTGTGAAAGTCATATCCAGAAAGACTAAATATATATATTCAGACTGAAAAGAGAACAAGTGGACATGGGTCAAACTAAAGCAGGATGCACATAAGCCAGATACAAAGAAGATGTTGATGGATGAGAATTTAGAGAAATGATAAGGTGTTTGTTTTGAATTGAATGTATCACTTCAAAACGTGTGTTGGAATCCTAACCCCTATACCTGTGAACATATCCTATGTGGAAACAGGTTTTTCTTTTTTAAAATTATGTTGATGAGGCTGTATCAGTGTAGGATAAAAAAGCAGATAAGACACACACAGACAGACACAATGAAAGGACCCTCCACAACCCAAGGAACCAAGGAACACCCAGGCTACCAACAAGGAAGTGATTATCACAGCCAGCTGAGACCCTGATTTGGATGTTTAGCCTCCACAACTGTGAGAAAATGTGTTTCTGTTCTTTTAAACCACCCATTTGTAGTATATGTGTTATAGTAGCACTAGGAAACTAAGACAACACTAGATAGGGAATTAAGCAATCTAGACTCAATTCCTAGTGCTGCCAATAAGGACAACAAAAATAGGAAACATTTATATACAGTTTACTATATACAAGACTGTATGTATATATCCTTGTTATACGGGCAAGGAGGTGGCGTCTTCTGACCTCCTCTAAACACACAAGAGGAGGCTGAATCACCATCAGCAGCTCAAGGCCTGTTCTTATGAGGTCAGATATGCCAACACCCTCCAGCCCTCTTACTAACCGTGACATCAACAATTCCTCCCACAGCACCCACCACCTCTCTGCTGGGTTCAATAATCGACTGCACTGGCCAGGCCACACAGAACTCACAGATTATGGGGTTTATTAGGGAAGCAACAGGCTACAATTCTAGTTCAGGAACATGCACAGTCTCTCAGCCTGCCATCTCTCAGCTGACAGTCTTTCTCTCAGCAGTGCATGTCTCTCACATCTCTCTCTCAGCAGCATGTCTCTCATGTCTCTCTGCAGTGCATTTCTGTCAGTAGCACATCTTTCTCAGCCAGCAATCAGAGAGACTCTCTCCTTCTGCCTCTAGGAGGGCTCCTTTTTGAATCTGGCAGAGTGGCCAAAACCAATCAATCCCAACATCAGAATTTTATACACCTGAGAGAGAGCAAACTCCCCAGAAGATTGTTTCGTGCTGCTCCAACAGAAATAAGCTAGGTGGATAACTAACAATCAGCTATAGCATGTAATTTACTATACTACAATACTATATCCAAATTAGGGGCCCTGGTGGTGCAGTGGTTAAGCACTTGCCCGTTACCTGAAAGGGCAGTAGTTTGAACTCCCCAGACACTCCAGAGAAGAAAGATGTAGCAGTATGCTTCCGTAAGGATTTATAGCCTAGGCAACCTTATGAGCAGTTCTACTCTGTCCTCTAAGGTTGCTATGAGTCAGAATAGACTCACAACACACCACAACAACATGTGCCAGACTATGTTTGAAGTGCTTTATATATAGTAACCCACTGAATCCTCAAAACAAACCTAGGAATTAGGTACTATTATCATCACCATTTTACAGGTGAGGTAACTGAAGCACAGAGAGGTTCAGAAACTTGCTCACAGTCACATTGCTTGAAGGTAGTAGAACTAGTATTCAAACCCAGGCCATCTGGCTCCAGAGTCCACACTCTTAGCCACCATGCTGCACAGTAATTAATCACATAAAGATTGGCAGTTTCCACTCTTCCCTTGGTCTTTGTCTCAAATACAAAATGGAGAAGTTGCTTTAAGTGATCTTTATGATTTCATCCAGCTCTGATATTTTTTAGTCTAATTTTATTTAAAAGTTTTAAGAGGTCAGATTCCCCTTTTCTGTAAGAACATGTTAAAATTAGATCTTTTCTCAAGGAAGGATTAGATAAAATCTTTCCTGAAGCCAAAGAGTAAGGTAGATAACCATTCAAGATCATGAGACAATGAGTGATAGCTCAATCCCTAGGGGATTTCTGAGGCTGAAGGAGAATGACCCCTTCCTTACAAGGACATGTTAAGGTCAAAGACCTTCAGAAGTTCATTGCCTATCACTAAATATTTGACAGGTTGAATTATCTCTTAGAAGAAGAAAACAATTTGGAATGTATAAGTCAAAATAAATTACATTGACTTTTCATAGCCACACAATTGCCATGATAGACACAACCAATGACAAGTCAAATCAAGGAAACAAGAGATTCCAAAGAGTCAACAGAGTTGGTTTAACTCTTGCCTCTGTTATATATAGCTATGTGACCTTGGGAAGGTTACTTAACTTCTCTGGATATAGATTTTCTCATCAGTATTATAGATTAATAATAATACCATTCTCACTAGGTTGCCATAATACTTAAACAAGATAATAAAAGTTAAGTACAGGTATAATAATAATAATAATAATAATAATAGCAACAAAAATAGTGTTATCAATAAAACCATTGCATGTTTACTATGTGGGGTCAGGTATTATTCTAAATAACTTACCATCTCCCTATCAATAAACCCATATCTTCTACAACATTTTGAAAGGTAAGCTCCCACTTTCTCAAAACTGCAGTGATGGTTAACCCATTAACTGCTAGGCTCTCTACCTGGAATGTAAGTTTCATAGGGGTAGAAATTATGCTTCTCATTTGTAGTTGTATACCCAACACTGGGATATCTTTTCCCAAGTGATTTTTCAAGAACCATATAAATGAACCATGTGAAGGATTAACCATGCTGTATGTTTGTTATTGTTATTAACATAACAAATTAGAATAGAACAAGAGTAATAGTTAGCATTGGTGGGAAAAAGTAACATACCACTTTATAGGGATTATCTCCTTTAATTTTCATGGTAACCCAGTGAGATATGTACTTTTATTGTCACTCTTGCTTTACAAAAATATGTATTGAGGCATATGGAGGCTAAGTTACTTGCCTGAATCCCAAATTCCATAGATTCTAGAGCAGGGATTTCAACCAGGCAGCATGACTCTGACATTCCTGCTCTCACAATGCCACATTGCCTCTATGGGATATGACACCTCAAGGACTCAGCAGTTAGCATCCTTCCCTTTGCAGTAATCTGCTTTGCATCAAAATCTTTTGACTTCATCTAGAGTGAAATGCACACAGCTAGAACTTTAAGGACCTTAATGTCCTGGTGCCGATCATATATTTCCACTGAGCTTCCCAGATTCCCAACTTAAATAACCAATGATGCCCTGCAGTTCAGGTTCCGCATGACGTTGTAGATGATGGGCTGCTGGTTAGCATGTCAGCTGAAGGACAATATATTTTAATGCAAATGCAATGAGCTGGAACAACCATATTTTCTCCAAGAGTCTTAACTAGGTTAGCATGACCTCCAAGAGGGGCCAGAATTCTAACAGTGAAATTAGAATAGAAAGGCTTATGGAGATTTCTATGCTAATCAGTCATGTTTTACTGGAATGATTATGTTCAGTGCGATGGCCTTTTGCCAGCTTCAGCCAGGGCATCGTTTGGTCAGGTGATCAACAGAAAATGATGACTTAGAAAATGCTGGGGAGGTCACATTAAGGAGACAGCACCCTAAAAATCATAGCAGAGGTGGGACACAAATGATTGGACTCCGAGAGAGAGAATGTTCCCACAGGAATGCTAACAAACATTTTTCCTGCTTTGCAGTTTGAGTTTTGCTGCAGTAAAAATCCTCTGCTTGGGAGTTGACAGGAGCAATGCACCCCTGGGGCCTGGGAACAGGGATAAAAAAGAGAGAAAACCAACAGAGCTGTCCTGTCTGGACCGAGGATTTCCCTGCACACCTAATCCGTGCCCATGGCTTGGGACTTTGTGTTTTGTGAAGTAAAGGGGTGATGACTTGGCCCAACAAAGAGCTCATCATCCTTTACTTTTTTTTTTTTTTTTTTGAATTTAGGGAATTCACCGAGCTGGATTGGCAGCAAGACGCAGAACATTGTACAGACAAAACTAAAAAATGACCAAATCTGACTTCCTTTAGTGTACCCATTCCTGTGTCTGTAAGAATCACCTTCCACACAGTCAAAACAGGAAATAAATAGTTGAAAATGCACCACAGTACTGCTTGGTATTTACAATGCCATGCCATCTAAACAGCTTTTTATTGGTTTTCAAAAGGTTCTTTGGCACCTCCCCAGAACTACTGAGTCATAATCACAAGGGAACAGAGGAGAGATACTCTATATTTTTTAAATAGGCTGTCCAGAGGACCCTGCCGTAGGACCAGGTTGGGGAACTTCTGCACAGGACCACACTACCTCCCATGATCACACAGAGGAAAAGCAGCAATATCATTCAGCATCCATCTTGCTTAACATTCAGGCTTGAAGCAGGGCTTTTATTCTAGCAATGGGTTATCCTTCCTGACACTGACCCCAAACAACATTCAAATAATTAACATTCACCTAGCACCTAAAATGTGCCAGGAATTTTTACATACATTATCTTGTTTCAGTCAAAGGTTAATGCCACTTAAATATTAAACAAAAAACTCATTATTTAGACATGTTCTACTCAGCCAGAAATGTTTAACAACAATAACATTATACATAATTGGCTCACACCAGTTTGTTCACACTTCAACTTGAATGAAGACATTAAATGAATTTCTTTTGCCTGTAACTAAACTTTCATTCGTCTATATCCCCCTCTGCCAGTTGATGGAAAATGAGCTAAAATGTCCAATCTAGTTTAAATTCAGCTTGTTCTTATTATCTAAATGGTCACTTTAGGTAGTGTCAGTCTCCCTTGAATAAAATTGTTTTAGCCACTCAGGTAGCCTCCCCCTGCTTGTCCACCAAGATGAATTCTGAGTAAAAAGAAAAGGTGGAGAGGGATGTGTGCTTTGTAAGTGTCCATAATAGTGTGTCAGGCAGTGGGGACAGGCTCCCGCCCACTCTGGTTCATATCACTTGCCTGCTTGGTTGCTGCTTACTTCTATAGCCTGCATGGTGGAAATGAGAGGTGCTATGATTCCCATTCCCATTTGCTCTCTTGCCTCAACCACAGTACACACCAGGCGCTCACCTTGCCTACTGCTGATGCCATAGATTTGTCTGAGTATTGGCTGAAACTCCATTCTGTCCCACCAGTGAATTTGACCTACACACAGTCTTTATTGCTAGGCCAGCTTTCCCCAACTACCATGACCCACCCTGGCAAGATCCCCAACCAGATTCTCTCAGATATTTCTGAGTCCAGTCTACAGCAAGGAGGAACACCAGGTCAATATTATACATTAGGCTGGGGAACAGACAAGTCTACCCCTAACATTGCCCCAGTTTCTCTAATGCACCTTCTACTTCCTATGCCAAAGCCAGTATGGGCATAAGAACATCAGAATCATGTCTCTTTGCTCTGCTCTCCTGCTCCCTAGTCTCTCCCTCCACTTTCCATTACCTCTGAAGCCAGAAAGGAGCAGACTTCCACTGGGCCTTTCTGTGGAAAAAGCCCTTGAATAAAGGGTCCCCTTGACATGCTCTGGTGTCATAATGCCCAAGTCATTCAACTGCTAACCAGAAGGCTGGTGATTCAAACTCAATAGCCACTCCCCAGAAGGAAAGTTTGGCAATCTACTTTGGTAGAGACACCACCTTGGTAAGCCAAGGATCCAACGGCAGTGAATTTAATTTGGTTGTTTTTCTTGATATACTAACGAGGCAGCTAAGGGAATTTAGCTAACCCCTTTCCAGGCTGTTGTTAGTTACCATAGAATTGATTCCAACTCCTGGTGACCCTGAGTGTTACAGAGTAGAACTGCTCCATAAGGTTTGCCTGGCTATATTTTTTAGTGGCAGAGAGGAAGCCCCTCAACAAGATGTATTGACACAGTGGCTGCAACAATGGGCCCAACCATACCTAGCAACAACAACAACAGCATTTTTTAATGGAAATGGATTGCCAAGGCTTTTCTTCCACAGTACTATTGGGAGGGTTCAAGTTACCAACCTTTAGGTTAGCAGTCAAGCACAAACCTTGTTTGTGCCATGTAGGGACCTTCCTCTCTAGACCAGTCTGGTTATTTGTAACTGTTCCTTTGGATCTGTATTCATCCTCTGGTGTTCCTAATTCCCCCCTTTTTGTCTAAGCAACAGACTCCTCGAGCCACCTAGGGCAAAGCCCATGTAATTGGGAAGATAAAAGGTAACAACATACTTGATTTTATTAAATATCACTCCAACATATATGTAGTACTTCATGATTTTCAAAGTAAATTTGACTTTGTAATGGAAGTCAAAATAGGAATTACTACCTGCATATTTACAGAGGAAGACACTAAGGCACGATATGTCACATGATTAGTAAATGGTCTACAGTATTGTCCTTTTGTTTATTCCTATGGCAATCTCCTCATATGATACATACTTCTTTTCTCCATTAGTGATTCTTTTTAGCCCAGCTACTTTCTCTGCTGAGTCCCATTTTGTAGGACCACACTTCCACATAGGTGGCCCTATCACTTTCTTTAGCTATTCAAACTCCATTGCCCTAAAATGTCAAGTCAGTGCCACCTCTTTCATGTCACACTATCCCTCCATCACTTAGCTCTACTCTGAAATAATTTTAAAACTATTATCAATACAATATCATTTGACACAAAATTCAATATAGCAATTCCTTGTATGCTTTCTAAATTATAACCTGTGTAACTCTTGCCTCTCAACTAGTCTATAAGTTAGTCTGTGAGCTGTCTGAAGGCAGGAGCTGTGCCTTATAAAGTTCTATTCTAGTGGTTCAGAGAACAGATTCTGAAGCTCTATCATTTAAGTTCAAATTCTGGCTCTGCGCTTATGAGTTATGAGACTCTAGGCATGTCATTTAACCTCCCTGAGCCTCTGTTCCCCACCTGAAAATATGGAGATAATCACAGTGTTTTGTTTTTTTGTTTTTTTTGTAGGTTTATTGTGGGCATTAAATAAATTAATATATGTAAAGCATTTAGAACAGAACCAGGCACCTGCTTATTGTGGTTGGATGCCATCAAATCAATTCTGACTAATAATAACCCCATGTGACAGAGTAGAACAAGCCTATAGGGGTTTCTAGGATGTAATATTTACAGGAACGGATTTCCAGGTCTTTCTCCTGAGGAGCCATTGGGTAGATGTGAACCACAACCTTTTGGTTAGCCACCAAACACATAAACATTAAGCCAACAGGGCTTCTTGTCAGGCATCTATAAAACATTAGATGTATGTTTAACATTTGTTATTTTATTCCCTTTAGTACCTATCATAAGGCTGTGGACAAGGCTGATACTGCTAATGCTTCTGAGCTGAATTATTTTCTTTTAATTAGCTTGAGATTTTTATTTTAGTATTTTATTTAAATAATAAAATTGCTGAGGTTCAAAGCTAAATTTATCACCAGTTAAGCTTTTCAAATAAATGAGTCTATGAGAGTCTAAAGAATAATTTCATCACAAAAATAATCAGTGCCCCAAACACAAAATATCTAAAAACAAAAAACAGACTGACTCATCTTCCTACATATCTATATCATACAAATAAAGCTTTTGTTTTTCACTTTATCCCCTTTGAATGTCACAATACCTGTCAGAGGTTAATATATGTTAATATATGTAAAACATTTATCTAAATGCTTATCTAAGTCAAATACATTGTTCTCATTTTACAAGTGACAAAACTGGGGTACTGGAAATCAAATGCTTAGATCTAATCTTTGAGAAAGTTATGGGAGACAGGAATGGAAATCAGTTCTCCAACTCCTGCATGCACATCAGTGCCCTGGGCTGATCAGTTACAAACACTTTAATGCTCATGATCTCACGAGGAACTTTCTGAGCTTTTCGGCAAGGGTACCATAATACCCATTTTCAGGTGAAGACAACACTCACAAGGGCTGAAAAGTGGCAGTGCCTTCTCTAGAACCCCAGTCTTCCAATGAAGACTCCCACGTTCAGTCATCTCCCTATAGTACCCAACCAACAATGGTGCACAGTCATGGGGAGGAGGTTCTGCAGCATGGTGATCAAGATCATGGATTCTGGTATCATGCAGATATTAGTTGGGATCCAATTCCATCACTTACTGACTGTATCACCTGAGGAAAGTTCCTGATCTTTCTGAGCCTCAGTTTTCTCATCTGTAAGATGGAGCTAATATTAGTACTTTCTTCATAGGAATGAAGAGAAAATTAAATTAGATAGTCTATGCAGAATAGATGGCAGTGAGTTTGGTTTTGGGTTTTTTAATGATGAACACTTGACACAATGTGAGGCAAATAATAAATAATCAATCAATATGGTTTGAGGAAAGTTACTTCTCACCTATCCTGTTTCCAAGTGCAGAGACTTCAATAAGATTAACATTCCTGATCTCTCTACCCATCCTCATTCATATCACCCATGAGAAAAGAGAGACCTCTTAGAAGGTGTTTTTGGAAAGGTACGCTGAGGTCTGCTCTCAGGCATGCAGTAGGGTCAACAAAGAAGCTTTGAACTTGTGAGAGAGGCCTCTGATTGCACAAACCCACATGTACTTTGAGAAAGATATTCTCTAGGTTGCACTATTAAGATATCAAATGTTGCCTCATTCCTAAGCCAAATCCTCCAATTTAACTTTCATCAGTAGAAGTTCTGACATTTTTATATCTATTTCCTGATTCTTATGTCTATCCTTTAGTTGATTTTGAACTTAGAGAAGAGGTTAGGTACTAGCTACTGATTCACTAAAATCTCAACAAATATTAACTCTGTTATGGTTATCAATATTATGCAAAAATTGTTTCCCAGAAGTGCCAGAGGTCTTCAGCTTCTTTGAATCCCATCAGATCGCTGGCACAGGTCTAAAAGTTTTAGTTGCTACATTCATCAGCAGTCAACAACCTGAATCAGCAAGAAGCCAGAGGTAAAATATAACTTAGTCTCCCTACTTCCCAGCCTCAGAACTCAGAAGCATGCCAAGGATAAAACTGGCTCAAGACATTTTTTCAGGGTCTTAGTTTCATGAGTAGTTCACTGTGATTAGACACTAAAGCCCAGTTGAATCTTGATCACTTTCTCAGTGTTCTGCTGGGTAAGTTTCACCTTGGGTGTCCCCAGAACTTTGTCAGAGGAGATGGGGAATTCTAGGAGAGTGACTAGACGCCCAGTCTATTTTGGTTCTCCAATTCTCCAGCAGCCTGATGTCTGAGCTAACAGAAATGTGACTGTTTCAGAGTACAAGAGAGTGCCAGTGGCAAGGGCTTCCACATGTCTATTTCTGGCTGTCCCCTGATGCTGTGTCATTGGAGAAACTGTGATATCATAGCCTCTGCCTTTTTCCAAGGCCTGACACTACAGGTGACTCAGACACTGTTGACTGTGGCTGCCAGCCTGGCTCAGTACACAGACTCAGGAGTCATGCAGACTGACTTGTGCTGGGGTTAGGTAGGGTCATGAAGAGAATCATAGAATATCAGGACCAAGGTTGGCCTTAATTGTCCTGTAGTAAAAACTTAATCTGAGCCCCTGCTACAGTATTCCACAATACTTAGACACCTCAGGGACACTGAACCCACTACTTTGTAAGGCAGCTGTATCAGGATGATTTGAGTCACTATTAATGGCATTATAAGGTGATAACAACTTTTAACACCTTACTTAACAAGAAGCCTGGAGGGAGGTGGTGGTACCAGGGTTGGGTAGTGGCTCAAGAGATTCACCAAGGACCAGGATTCTTTCCATCTTTTTGGAAATCAGTGATGGTTTTCCTCATTATCTCAAGTATCCTTTGCCCAAACAGTATTGAAGAACAAAGATGTCCCTTTGCAGACTAAGGTGCACCTAACCCAAGCCATGGCATTTTCAATTGCCTCATATTCATGTGAAAGCTAAACAATGAATAAGGAAGACTGAAGAAGAGTTTTTGCTTTTGAATTGTGGTATTGACAAGGAACACTAAAATTACCATGGACTGCCAGAAGAATGAACAAATCTTTCCTGGAAGAAGTATAGCCAGAATGCTCCTTAGAAGCAAAAATGGCCAGACTTCATCTCACCTGTTTGGTCATGTTGTCAGAAGGGACCATTCCCTAAAGAAGAATATGCTTGGTAAAGTAGAGGGTCAGTGAAAAAGGAGAAGACCATCAATGAGATGGATTGACACAGTGGCTACAATGATGGGCTCAAGTATAGCAAGGATTGTGAGGATGGCATACAACCAGGTAATGTTTCATCCTGTTGTACACAGGGTCGCTATGAGTTGGAACTTACTTGATGGCATCTAACAATAACATTCTTTTCCCATAGGATACTGTCCAAAGCAAAAAGAAAAGTGATATATGGCAGGGGCTTTCTCCTCATGTGCCTTTCTGTTTTTATCTAGTGGAAAACCTTTCCCTAAGCTACAATGTTGTTGTTGTTATGTTATTAAGTGTCATCGAGTCATTTCCGACTCATAGCGACCCCACGCACAATAGACTTCTCGTAATAGCTCGTTGACCAAAACATGCCTATCCCTAGACTAATCATTGGCAGAGGAGTCTAGGATAGCCCCAACTGGCTTCCACCAATTATGAACCATTCCCAGGAGGTGGGCTGACTGACTTTCCATTGAGCAAAGTAATAGTTTCATTAGGAAATAACAAAGAGAAATGGCAATTAACTATGTCTACCACAGTAGTCCAATCTTTTGCTGATTATTTCAAAGTTCTTCATAATACTTTGTTGGACTATGGTTCTTAACAATGTATCTCCTCCCTGAGCCATTAATTCTAGATTTACTCTGATGACTCCTTCAGAATAAGTCACAACATGTTTCTATATGGTAACTTAAAACAGATCAGAAAACTGATACCAGTTATACAAAATTCTCCAATTTTCTCCAACTCTTCACTGAGAGACAGCCCAAAGTCAGGTTGCCCAGGTTCAACTCCCAACTATACTACTTACTACCTGAGTAATCTTGAGTAAGTTACTTTAGCCTCTTTGTACCAGCTTTCTCATCTGTTGAATGAATTTAATAACATTGTTAACCTTGCAAGGCTATTGTAAGGATTAAATAAGTTAATATACATAAAATACTTAGAATACTGCCTGGCACACAGTTAGTACAGTTAAGTGCTTGTTATTTTATGATACACTTAAATATTTTGGCAGCCTTTTTCTTCTTGTTGTTATGTGCCGTAGAATTGGACCCAACTCATAGCGACCCCCTCCTTGGATTGCCGAGGCAGTATCACTACGGAAGTAGATTGCCCAACCTTCCTTCCGAGGAGTGGCTGGTGGGTTTGAACCACCAGCCTTCTGGTTAGCAGTCAAGTGC
>NW_006921697.1:8526647-8535279 GCF_000298275.1 Orycteropus afer afer | reverse complement strand
TCCTTGGGTTTCTGAGGCAGTATCACTACGGAAGCAGACTGCCCAACCTTCCTTCCGAGGAGTGGCTGGTGGGTTTGAACCACCAGCCTTCTGGTTAGCAGTCAAGTGCCTTAGGCACTATGCTACTAGAGCTCTTTTCTTAGATATTCCATTTATTTGCATCACTTTCAAATGTAGAAGTAGGGACTTATGCAAAAAATCTAGATTTCTCAGTATACACTTATATGGTCTATTCATGGCTCCATCAGAAAGATAAGTAAAAATAATGATCTTCCATTCACTATTGCTAAATTATGTCTTCAACATATACCTGTGCAGTTGATTTTTCAGAACTTTGGATGAAAACCTAACATTTAGTTCTGTCTCATTCCATGGAAACACACCAGGGCTTAAAGTATGCTTATGAAGCAGAGCAATCTCAGCAGTCACTTTCTTATCTGGCCATACCTGTTTACCAACAGGGTGCCCTCATGGGCCACACTAGTTTCTAAAAGTGTGTTCTCAGATAATTTAGAATTGAATCATTGTATGGGTCCTACCACAGATCTACTGATAAAGACTATGTTAGCAAATTTCCCAGCTCATTCTCAGTAACCTGCCCACATGCCTTTCTGTTTCTGACAGTTTGTTATTCTCATAGCTAGCTTCCAAAATCACAAATTGGAATAACAAAGCAGAAACTTTCTGTGGGGACGTAGAAAAGTTTTTTTTTTTTTTCTTTTCACTTTTCCTCGGTTTACTCTTCCATGTAGTAAGACAGTTGGATCCTAAGGTCTCTCCTTGGTCTATTACTTCTTCAACTTGAGGCAGATTTAGGATAGGAATAGGACATCATATCAGATTGATATTTATTAATTTTAAAATCTCAATGTTTAAATTAAGGCAGTACCCTTTGAGGTAAGGACCAATATTACAAAATAACAAAATAGTGTAGGGAGGCAAGAATCAAAAACAGACAGTAGAATTCATTGGCCTACAATTCAGGCAAGAGGAAGAAAAGACTAACTTTGGTCCAAGGCCAGGCAGTTCCTCACAGAGCTGTCTAAATATGTCCTAGGCTTGCTGGTCCAGAAAGCCCAACTAAACCAACAAGGCAGCAGGATGGTCTTCCTGTCCCTAACCTGGTGACCCAGGGTGGACCAAAACAGTAGAACAGTATCATCAGGCCTTATTTGCTGCCTTTGCTCACAAACATTTGGGAATGAGGGCAGAGGGAAGGGGAGAGACTTGCATTATGTCCTGAGGAGGACTTAGTTGATTTAGGCTACTGGACAAATATGAGCTCTAATACCCAGATATGCCGTGTCCTCCTGCCCTTTTTCACCAGCCTAGAGTGTGGCCAAGCTCTGGGAATAAGCTCTTTCTTCCCCTTACATGGAAAATCTGCCAACGGTCTGTCTAATTGGTATAGGTGGATAGAAATAGCAATAAGGGAAGGAAGAGAGAAGGCAAAACAGGGATGAGGAACTTAAACTAGTGGGAAAAATCATCCTCCAGAATAACCAGTCTCCCCAGGTCAGTCAGCCATACTATCAGAGAGGCTTTAGCCAAATTTGGACCAATCTTTGGTCTTGTTCCAACCCTGAGTATACCATACAATTTTAAATAATTTTGTATTTGTCATCCTAAAAGCAGGGGACCTTTTGCCTTTGTATGTGAAATGAATGAAAAATGTATTCGTGCCATCATTAAATATAAAATAAGTTAAAAAATATAAAAATATGGAGGGACAGCTTGCTCTAAGGAAAGACTGCCACTCTGCAATCCTAAAACTCTGGTTCTAGTACTGTCTTGTTCATTAATTTATTATTACTATATTTATTTGTTCCTTCAACCAAAAAATATTTATTAAGAACTCTCTGTGTGGCAGACACCATATTAAACACTGAGGATACCATGGTAAAGAAAGACCCAGTTCCTACTTTCAAGGACCTCCCAACTAGTGGAGGAGAAGGACAAAATACAAAATCTGTATAAAATAGCTAGATAATTTCCCATTTTATAAAGGCTACAAAGGAGGCACACAGGCGTTACAAAGATATTTGGTAGCTGTACCTTTTCTACAAAGAGTCAGGCAAGATTTCTCTGAGCTGGGAATTGACGCCACCACTGCATCTTATGCATGACAATTTAATGCACGAGTTCCTTCAAACCAGGGCTTTGAAATGGTTCATTCTGGTTTGACCCCCTGCTGAGAACTTCCTTTTCCACCCCAGAAATACTGAAACAGAATCTACATTTTAACAAGATTCCCAGGTCTTATGTGAGTCTTATTTATACATAAGACTCTGTAAGAATCACCTGAAGATCTTCTTAAAATGTAGATTTCGATTCAGTACATCTAGGGTGGAAATGCAAATTCTCAGCAAGGGGTCAAACAGGAAAACACTGGTTCAAAGCCATGCTTCAAAGGTACTAGGCCTCAGTTTGCTTCTCTGTAAAATGGTAAGGCTATACTAATGAACACCACAGCTCCTTCATTACATTCCTTACATAATGATTCTTGTGCTTATAGGTATACATAAATATTTGTATTAGGTGCTCGAGTTGGCTCCAAGTCATAGTGACCCTATATCCAACAGAATGAAACACTGCCTATCTTGTGCCATCCTCACAGTCCTTGCTATGTTTGAGCCCATCTTTGCAGTCACTGTGTCAATCCATCTCACTGAGGGTCTGCCCCTTTTTTGCTGTGGCTATACTTTACAAAGCATGGTATCTTTCTCCAGGGATTGGTCCCTTCTGACATGACAAGTAGGCCAAGTCTAGCCATTCTCGCTTCTAAAGAGGACTCTGGCTGCACTTCTTCCAGGACAGGTTTGGTCATTCTTCTGGCAGTCTGTGTTATTTTCAATATTCTTCGTCAACACCAAAATTCAAAGGCATGAATTCTTTTGTGGTCTTCCTTATTCATTGTCCAATTTTCACATGCATATGAAGTGACTGAAAATACCATGGCTTGGTTTAGCTGCACCTTAGTCTTCAAAGTAACATCTTTGCTCTTTAACACTTTAAAAGGTCTTTTGTAGCAGATTTGCTCAGGGCAATATGATGTCTGATTTCTTGACTGATGCTTCCATGGGTGTTGATTATGGATCTAAGTAAAATGAAACAACTTCAATTTTTTCTCCATTTATAATGATGTGGCTTATTGGTCCAGATTTGAGGATTTTTGTTTTCTTAATGTTGAGATATAATCCATTCTGAAGACTGTAGCCTTTGACTTTCATCAGTAAGTGCTTCAATTCCTCTTCACTTTCAGCAAGCAATGTTGTGTCATCTGCATATTGCAGATTTCTAATGAATCTTCCTCCAGTCTTGATGCCATGTTCTTCTTCATATAGTCCAGCTTCTTGAATTATTTGCTCAGCATACAGAATGAATAAGCATGGCGAAGGTATACAACTCTGACACATACTCTTTCTGATTTTAAACCATGCAATGTCCCCTTGTTCTATTTGAACAACAGCTTCTTGATTTACAATTTCAATTTCTTGAGCTCCCATTCTTCACAATATAATAATTTGGTATGATCCACACAGTAAAATGTTTTGCATCATCAGTAAAACACAGGTAAACATCTTTCAAAGTATTCCTTGATTTCAGCCAAGATCCATCTGACATCAGCAATGATATCCTTCATTCCATGTCCTCTTCTGAATTCAGTTTGAATTTCTGGAAGTTCCTTGTCAATATACTGCTGCAACACTTTTTGAGTTATCTCCAGCAAAATTCTACTTGTGTGTGATATTATTGATGTTGTTCAATAATTTCCACATTCTTTGGATCGCCTTTCTTTGGAATAGGCACGAATATCAATATTTTCCAGGCAGTTGGCCAAGTAGCTGTCTTCCAGAGTTCTTGGCATAAATGGGTAAGCACCTCCAGTACTGTATCCATTTGTTGAAACATCTCAATGGGTATTTCATCAATTCCTGAAGCCTTGTTTTTCACCAATTCCTTCAATGCAGCTTGGACTGCTTCTTTCAATATCAGTGGTTCTTGATCATATGCCACCTCCTGAAATGGTTGAATGTTGACCAATTCTTTTTGGTACTGTGACTCAGTGTATTCCTTCACCCTTCCTTTGATACTTCAGGCAACATTCAATAATTTGCCCATAGATGACAAGCTCAACTGGCATAACATACTACACAAAACATTGTTCCATCTCCTACTTCAGCAAGTAGCAACTGGGATCTTAAAAGTTTGCAAGCAGCCCTCTAGAGGCAATTATGGGTCTCACCTCAACCAGAGCAAAGAAGAATGAAGAAAACCAAAGATTCATGGAAATAATTAGTCCGAGCAACTGGTATACTATGTGATCTGCAACCTATATGACTATGAGACCAGAAGAACTAGATGGTGCCTGGCTACCACTGTCAACCACTCAGAGGGAGATCTATATAGGAAATCCTGGATAGAGAAGGAGAACAATGTGGAACAAAACTCAAAAGCATTTGGGGGAAAAAAAAGGACCAGGTTTACTGGTCTGATAGAGCCTGGTGGAACCACTGAGACTATGGCCCCTAGTTGCCCTTCAAGTCTGGAATTGAACCCACACCAGTGGCTTCTAGCCAAACAAAAGGCAGGCATATGAGTTGAACATTTACCTGAGGTAGATACACTCCTCGGAGAGAACAATTATGGGAGAATGAAGGGCTTTTTATGCACAGGGAGAGCAGGAGTGCATGAAGGGATGGACACAGGGAAGAGGTTACTATAGGGAGGAAGTGGGAGGGGAGCTGTTGCATTGTGGTAGTTGTTGTTGTTATGTGCCGTAGAGTCAGACCCGACTCACAGTGACCCCTCCTTGGTTTCCAAGGCAGTATCACTATGGTAGTAGATTGCCCCATCTTCCTTCTGAGGAGTGGCTGGTGGGTTTGAACCACCAGCCTTCTGGTTAGCAGTCAAATGCCTTAGGCACTATGCTACCAGAGCTCCCTGCATTGTGGTAAATTGTAGTTAATGACATGAGACAAAGTGTATGTGAACTGCTGTATGGAAAGTGAATTTGCTCTGTAAATTTTCACCCAAATCACAATTAAAAACATAATAATAAAAATTAAAAATATATAAAAATTTGCCCATAGAGTTCTTCACTGCTACAATTTGAGGCTTGAATTTTTTTCTTCAGATCTTTCAGCTTGCGAAAATGTCAAGGATGTCTTCTCTTTTGGTTTTCTAACTCCAGGTCTTTGCACTTTTCATTTTAATACTTTACTTTGCCTTCTTGAACCACCCTTTGAACACTTCTGTTCAGCTCTTTTATTTCATCATTTCTTCCATTTGTTTTAGATATTCTCCATTCAAGAGCAAGTTTCAGAGTCTCTTCTAATATCCATTTGGTCTTTTTTCCTGTCTTTTGAATGACCTATTGTTGTCTTCATGTATGATGTCCTTGATGTCATCCCACAACTCATCTGGTCTTCAGTCATTGGTGTTCAATGCACTGAATCTTTCTTTAGATGGTCTCTGAATTCACTTGAGATATAATGAAGTTTATATTTTTGTTCTCATGGATTTATTTTAATTTTCTTTATCTTCAACTGAACTTCTGTATGAGAAATTGATGATCTGTTCCACAGTCAGCTCCTGGCCTTGTTCTGACTGATGATATTGAGCTTCTCCATTACCACTTTCCACAGATGTAGTTGATTTGATTCCTGTGAATTCCATCAGGTGAAGTCCATGTGTATAGTCTCTGTTTATGTTGTTGAATAAAGGTACTTGCAATGAATAAGTTGTTAGTCTTGCAAATTTCAATCATGCGGTCTCTGGCATTCATTTCTATCACTGAAGCCATTTTACAACTACCAATGATTCTTCTTTGTTTCCAACTTTTGCATTCCAATCACCAGTGATAAGCAACACATCTTGATTGCATGTTTGGTCAATTTCAGACTGCAGAAGTTGATAAAAATCTTCAATTTCCTCATTTATGTCTTTAGTTGTTGGTGCTTAAATTTGAAAAATAGTAGTATTAACTGGTCTTCTTTGTGGGTGTATGTATATTATCCTACTTCTTACAGCATTGTAGGAGCTCTGGTGGCGTAATGTGCAAGGCATTTGGTTGCTAACCAAAAGGTCAGTGATTCAAACCCACAAGTTACTCTATAGGAGGAAGATGAGGCAATATATTTCCATAAAACTTTACAGCCTTGGAAACCCTATAGTGGTCACTATGAGTTGGAACTGCAGTGGTTTTGGTTTAGTTTGGACAATGGCAGTGGTTTTGGTTTAGTTTGGATAGCACTGAACTTCAGGATAGATCTTGAAATGTTCTTTTTTCACAATGGATGTAACACTATTCTTCTTTAAATTGTCACTCTTGGTATAGTAGATTCAGAATGGCCCAGATCAGTACATTTCAGCTCACTAATGCTCTGGTAGCATAGTGGCTAAGACACTTGACTACTAACCAGAAGGCTGACGGTTCAAACCCACCAGCCACTCCTCAGAAGGAAGATGGGGCAATCTACTTCCATAGTGATACTGCCTCGGAAACCCAAGGAGGGGTCGCTATGAGTCAGGTCTGACTCGATGGCACATAACAACAACAACAATGCCTAGGACATTGATCTTTATGTGTTCCATTTCATTTTTTACAATTTCCTATTTTCCTAGATTTGTGCTTTGTACATTCCATGTTCCAATGATTAATTAATGTTTTCAGGTGTTTCCTTGCATTTCAATCAGTGTCCCATCATCAAATAAAGGTACCAGAAATGTTACTCCATTTATGTCATTAAGATCAACTCTACTTTGTGGAGGTTGTTCTTCCCTAGTTAGACTGCCTTCCAACTTGAAGGGCTCATCTAACAGCACTGTGTCAGACAATGTTTCACTGCTATTCATAAAGTTTTTCCAGTGGTATATCAGAGAATGTTTCACTGTGATTTGTAAGGTTTTCAGTGGCCAATTTTCTAAGAATTGGATGGTCTTATCCTTCTTCCCAGTCTATCTTAGCCTGGAAGCTCCACTGAAACCTGTCCACCATGAGTGACCCTGCTGGTATTGGAAATAGTGGTGGCATAGCTTCCAGCCTCAGCCTCACAGCAACATGCAAGCCAACACAGTATAACAAACTGACAGATGTGTGGTGGATATATAAATAGTGTGTGCCAATATACAGTTCCTTAAGATTGGGCAATCTACTTCTGTAGAAATACCACCTCAGAATTCAAGAAGAAGTCACTATGAGTTGGGACCAACTCGATGGCAGTGAGTTTGGTTTGGTTTTTGGTTTAATATATAATTCCTTATGAAGTGGACTTAGGGAAACTAGCACAGATAATAGAATGACCTTTCTTAATGCAGAGACCACTGGAAAAATAGCCCTCACCAGAAGACAGACCCTCCATGGTACTGGTCAAATGCACCACTCCAGTGCCCATCAGGACAATCTCTGTATTGCCAGTTTGAAAATTTTCTAACCCCAGCCAAAAGCACATTTCACCAGCATGAAGACGGGACTGACAGAATGGGGTTAGGATGTGGAGAAGAGTGACATTTTTTTTTTTTAATCCAAGTTACTGCAGAGGAGGAGGTGGCAAAGAGCCAACAATGGTAACTCTGGGATGAGGCTAGCAGAGATACGTAAGTGGATGAGGATACCAGGGTTCACCAGAAGTCCAGGGGTTCAGTGCCTGGAGACAGAGACTAGATCAGGAAGCTCATATTTCAAATCTTGCCTTGCAGTGACATTTCTATTCAATCTTAGACAAGTAAATAACTTCTCCTGGCCTCAGCTATCTGCTAGGTAAAATGGGAATAAAACCACTTCTTCTTAACTAGCTTGTTGACACTAACATGAGTTTACAGACAGTATGTGGTAAATGTGTTAAAAAAATCTTTAAGGCAACATTTCTGCTTCTTATTAGCAAGGATATAGCTAAAACTTTGGTTAAGTGGACCACCTTTAGTAAAGGGCCATTTAGGCAATAAGGACAAATTCTGTTCTCTCTCAGGACTGCTATGAAAATGTATTTTCAAATACAGGATTTAGGGGTGGAGGTAGGAAAGTAACATATGCATATTTGTAAGCATCCTGCAAATGAAAGATTTATTGCAATAATAATTATTATTTAAAGTGGCATTACAATTATGATTATAATGATTATTATAAATTAGTTATACTTAACTGGTTGGTTGGTAAGATGCATATATGACTATTTGGAGAGATGGATGGTCAGGTATTTCCAAAGTCACATAGAAACATATGCTCCATCATCTCATCTAATAAAACCAAAACCAAATCTACTGCCACTGATTTTCTTCTGACTCATAGCAACCCTATAGGATAGAGTAGAACTGCCCATAGGATTTCAAAGGCTGTAAATCTTTACAGAAGTAGAATACCTCATCTTTCTTCCATGGAGCAGCTGGCGATTTCAAAGGTTGATGTTCTGGTTAGTGGCTGAGTGCTTTAACCATTATGCCACCAGAGCTCCTCAAAAACATATTCTCCATGACTCATACTATGGAGAAGTCTAAGAGAAGCTGTCTATAAACCCATACTATAGCTGTTGTCAGAAGGATCTTGGCTCAAGGCAAAGAATACCAGAAAGATGTTTACTTGTGTTTTATTGACTATGCAAAGGCATTTGATTGTGTGGATCATGACAAATTA
>NW_006921697.1:8497048-8515419 GCF_000298275.1 Orycteropus afer afer | reverse complement strand
ATGTGAAACCTCAAACTATAAAGTTCCTCAAGGAAAAACTAGGGGCAAATTTAGGGGCCCTAATATATGGCATAAGAGCTCTGGTAGCATAGTGCCTAAGGCACTTGACTGCTAACCAGAAGGCTGGCGATTCAAACCCACCAGCCACTCCTCAGAAGGAAGGTTGGGCAATCCTACTTCTGCAGTGATACTGCCTCGGAAACCCAAGGAGGGGTCGCTATGAGTTGGGATCGACTCGACGGCAAATAACAACAACAATATATGGCATAAACATACTATCAAGCATTACCCAAAATACACAAACAGCAGAAGAGAAACTAGATGAATGGGACTTTCTAAAAATTAAATATTTATGTGCTTCCAAAGACTTCACCAAAAGAGTCAAAAGAGAACCTACAGATTGGGAAAAAATATTTGGTAATGACATATCTGAAAAGGGACTTATCTCCAGAATTTATAGAAAATTCCAACACCTGAATAACAAAAAGGCAAAGAATCCAATTAAAAAATGGGCAGAAGACATGAATTAACACTTCACC
This sequence comes from Orycteropus afer afer, assembly GCF_000298275.1. Taxonomy (NCBI): domain Eukaryota; kingdom Metazoa; phylum Chordata; class Mammalia; order Tubulidentata; family Orycteropodidae; genus Orycteropus; species Orycteropus afer. The sequence goes on along the minus strand of NW_006921697.1, from coordinate 8,514,880 downwards.
AAGGAGAATATTCAGATGGCCAACAAATATATGAAGAAATGCTCACGATAATTAGCCATTAGAAAGATACAAATCAAAACAACAATGAGATACCATCTTGCCCCAGCACTAGTAGTGAAGTTCAACGAGACAGAGAATAACAAATGCTGGCCAGGATGTGGAGAGATTGGGACTCTCATACACTGCTGGTGGGACTGTAAAATGGTACTACCACTGTGAAAAGCACTATGGCGATTCTTGCAAAAGTTGGAACTAGAAATACCATTTGACCCAGCTATTTCATTACTAGATATATATCCTAAAGAAGTAAGATCCATGACAAGAAAAGACATATGCACACCCATGTTCATCGCAGCACTATTTACAATAGCCATAAGATGGAAACAACCTAGGTGTCCATCAACTGAAGAATGGAAAACCAAATATAATACGTACACACAATGGAATACTATGCAACCCTAAAGAACAACATAGAGTCTGCAAAACACTGCATAATGTGGATGAACTTGGAGGACATTATGCTGAGTGAAATCACAGAAGGATAAATATTCTATTAGTACATTTTTGTAAAAGTCAAGGAAAGGTTTATCTATGAAAGGAAATTTTCTTTGTTGCTTAGCAGGGGTGGGAGGGTAGGGTAGGGAAACTGTTAGATAGGTAGAGGTAAGTATTGATTTGGGTGAAGAGAAGGGTAATGTACTAAATGTGAGTGGTCAATATGGTGGCATTGAGGAAAAGGAAGAAATAGAGAGATACATGTGAGGTATAGACAACAAAGATGAACCCTTTTGTACATACAGTACTGTGTTGTCAGTGAAAGCAAACATGGGTATAAGGATGGATAGATGGGTGGACAGGCTGAACTATTAGTTATGTCTATGTAGTGGGGTGTGTACCTAAGACCATGTATAGGGTTGGCAGACAATATTCCTATAAGTATATGTGTATGATCTATAAGAATTCCCAGGTGTGTAGTAGAGCTGACAAGGGATAATGTTGTGTTCACTTCTTGGTCATGGCCAGCTACCCAGAGGGACCAGTAGCTGAACCAGTGGGCTCTGAACCATAGTCGCAGGGGACATCAAGTTCAATTGTCATAACATACTACACAAAACATTGCTCCACATCCTACTTTGGTGAGTAGCGAATGGGATCTTAAAAGCTTACAAGCAGCCATCTTGATGCAACATTTGGTCTCTCATCCAGAGCAAAGAAGAATGAAGAAAACCAAAGTTTCATGGAAACAATTAGTCCTGGCAAGTGCTACACCATATGATTCTCAGCCTATATGACTATGAGACTAGAAGAACTAGATGGTGTCTGTCTACCACTGTCAACCACTCGGAGGGGGATCTATGTAGGAGATCCTAGATGGAGAGGGATAACAATGTGGAACAAAACTCAAAATCATTTGGAAAAAAAAAGGTGGGGGGTACCAGATTTGCTGGGCCAACAGAGCCTGGTGGGACCACTGAGACTATGGCCCCTAGCTGTTCAGGTCTGTAATTGAACCCACACCTGTGGCTTCCCGCCAAACAAAAGACAGGCATAGCAGCTGAACATTTACCTAAGGTAGATATACTCCTTGGAGAGAACAATCATAGGAGAACAAAGGGCTGTTTATGCACAGGGAGATAGTTCAAGGGGCAGGAGTGCATGGGGCTATGGACACAGGGAAGAGGTAACTATTGGAAGGAAGTGGGAGGGGAGCTGTTGCATTGTGGTAAATTGTAGTCAATGTCATGAGACAAAGTGTATGTGAACTGCTGTATGGAAAGTGAATTTCCTCTGTAAATTTTCACCCAAATCACAATTAAAAAAAGAAAGAAAGAAAAATCCACTGCCATTGAGTTGATTCCAATTTATAGCAACCTTATAGTATGGACTAGAACTTCCTCATAAGGTTTCCAAAATAAATCTTTACAGAAGCAGACTGTCTTATCTTTCTCCTGTGGAGTGGCTGGTGGGTTCACACAGCCAACCATTTGATTAGCAGCCAAGTGCTTTAACCAGTATTCTACCAGAGCTCTTCAGTAGTATATAAAATGGCAATAATTTAAGTAAATGATGCAGAGCATTTTAGTAACTATTAAGTCATTTCTTGCTCACAAAGTAAGGAATTAGTGAAGATGACTATTATTATCCTTTTTGGCAGATGTAGAATACAAGATGTTAACATTAGCAGAGCCAATGAAGGTTAAGGGCTTGCCCTCTATCCACAGGGTTTTAGAGGAAGAAGGAAGAAAGAATCCAGGTTTTCTGCTTTAAAACCAGGATTCTCTCCACTGCTATTTTAATTGTGAGATCAACTACCTATAGTTTGTTATGTTGTGTATTAAATAACAAAACGTCCATCTTGGCAAAAAAATAAATAACAAAATAAAAGCTATCCTGAGCAGTCTAGAACAATATACTGCAATTGCTATGACTTTAGAAATAGAATCACAAAACTTTACCACCAGCAGAGATCATCTATCTAGCATCTCATTTTACAAATGAAAAACCTTGGAACCAGAGCTGGCAAGAAAGCTGAATAAGGCCCTATAAGAAATGAGTAAGTAATAACTGAGCTTCCTTTCCTTTAGTTTAGAGAAGTTTTTCTGAACCTGACTGACTGTATGTTTAAATCCATAGGATTGCACAACACAAAGAGTAAACCTTAATGTAAACTACAGTCTAAGTTCATGATAATTTATCAACATTGGTTCATCAGAGTCCCTGGGAGGTGCAAACTTTTAACGTGCTCAGCTGCTAACCAAAAGGTCACAGGTTCGAGTCCACCAAGAGGAACCTCAATAGAGAGGTCTGGCAGTCTATTTCCAAAGAATTAGCCATTGAAAACCTCATGGAACACAATTCTACTCTGACATACATGGGCTTGCCATGAGCTGGAGTCAATTCCAGGGCAACTAGCTTCATAGGTTCATCAGTTGTAACAAACGTACCACAGAATCCAAGACATTAACAACAGCAGGAACAGTGCCAGGGTGAAGGTAGTGAAGAGGGTACATGGAAGCTTTCTTTACTTTTCATAAAACTCTCCTGTAAACCTAAAACAGATTGTCTAAAAACTATTCTATTAAAAAAAAAAAAAAACTTGAGGAACATAAAATGCCTGGGTCTTAGAAGAATTACAGAATCCAGTAGGGGTGGGGTCAAGACCTATATTTTAAAAAGCTACCCTGAGGATTCTAAGGTGGGCAATGCTGTAACTTATGTTCATCATTTTGGTTAACACAAATTCTTGGTTTATGTCTAGTATATTCCTTCTAAAGGGAAACAAAATGCCCATTAGTCCGGGTGATGTTCAGGGTCAATCAATCTTTCACAATAGATATGGCCTACCTAAAGGATAGGGGAGAATTGTCTTGTATGAATAGCATTCTTTTGAAAATAGCTGGATAGTGGTGGAATTCTCCAATGGCAGAATATTTATTCTCCATATAATATCTATAAATGTTTTATCTGTGAGGAATTTCTCTACCATAGAGCCTGAAAATGATGTTTTTCAAGTCAAGCTCCAAACTTTATGCTGTTTGGAAGAGGAGATTAATCATTCTCATTCCTACGTTTGCCTCCTGAATAGGGTCATGAGTGGCCAGTTGGTTGGCAAAAAAACAGAACTCTCAGCAGGACCTGCCCTCCCCACTGTGGTGAAAGGTGAGGCTCGGAGGTTGTTTGTGCTAACACCATGAGAAATACAAAGAAAGAGAATGCCAAAGCCTGTTAGGTTGAATTCAAATAAATTCAAATCATCAAAGATTCATTCAGAAGAAGTAATGATATCTGTTTAACCTTTGCTCACCAAACTTTATATACATTATCCTCTTTAGTCCTCACAAACAGCCAACAATGTAGATAATCTGTGCTGTCTCACTGTGTTTTATACTTAGGGAGATGGTCCAAAGCCAGGTAGACAGTAAATGTTAGAGAAAGAATTCAAACACAGGTCCTTGTGACCCCCAAACTTTGGTTTCTTAACTACTATATCATAGTTAGGATCCTTGGTTAAGTGTTTGGCTGCTAACTGAAAAGTTTGGCTGTTTGAACCCACCATCCACAATGGCAGTCACATAGATTTACAGATTTGGAAATCCTGTAGGGCAGTTCTACTCTGTCCTATAGGGTCACTGTGAGTCAGAATTGACTGGATTGCAATGTGTTTATAACATGGTTGGCCCTGGAGAGGAATGTCTGTGTTTCAGGTACTGCCTCTGTCTACAAAGAGCAAAGAGTTCAGTTGGGAGACAAGACACAAACTGAGAAAAAGGGCCCTGTTGGAAATATTGGTAAAATATGAAGAAAAATACATTTACCACCTAAATAAAATCAGTTGAGTCACTGCTCCTCTCTGACTTGTGCTTTTCTTATGACTTGAGGTTCTGGTAGCTGATAGCCTAACGTGAAGTGAGGCTCTTTCACCAGTAATGACAGATCTACAACTCTTTCTGCAAAATCCTTTAGAACAACACATTTTTAAATACAGGATTTGGGGGTGGGGATAATCCGTATGCAGATTATACAACACACCCCTGCCCCCAGCAAGGTCTGGAGGAGCACTCAGTAATTAAACACATAAATATTTCTGCCACAAAATATATGAATATTAACATTAAGTAAGATAAATAAAGATTTAAAATAATCTGATGTCAGTTCAGGTCAGACTTTGCCACAAACTGAGTTCAGATCAGATCAAATTTTGCTGCCAAATAAGTTTTTTTTTTTTTTTTTTTTTTTTAAGCAAAAAAAACTTTCCATTTCAAAGCCTTTGGGATTTAAATGATTGTGAACTTGTAACTGTTGACCAAGAGAAAATTAACTATTTTCTTTGTACTTGAGTTTCCTCATTTGTAAAATGGAAATAAGTATGTACATATTTCATGAGGCTTTGTTTGTATTAAATAAATTAACACAAGTAAATTACAGACCAATGCATGGCTTATAGTAAATACTCAATAACTACCAACTATTATTTTTATGACCTCTTATTGCCATTCCACTTCTGGTAGTCCATGTTTCTAAACAATCAAACAATATTTAAATAAAGTTTAAGTTTGTAGTAGGGGAGAATTTATAATGCATGATCTTATAGAGTAACTGCCATTAAGAACTGTATAGAACTGAACTGCTGTAATGGCTCCTACTAGGATTGAGAACGCCAGGATGGGATGGTTCAAAAAAGTCTCATTAAAAAATTGGAATTTAAAGTAAATCTTAAAGGCAAGCAGGGTTTTGATAGCTGAAGAAAAAGGGAATGCCATCAGTTAAGAAGTGGAAACAGAACAGGTTATAAAATTAAACAGGCTTGGCTTTAAATAAGGCTCCAGTACTTTTGAGCTCTATGACCTCAGATAAGCCATTTAACCCCCTGAGTCTTATTCTGTCCTAGTTGAAGAAATAAGGGTAACAGTATCTATCAAAATTGTGTGGAGGCTTAAGAATTACATATATAAAGTATACAGAATAATGGCTAGAAAACCTTCCAGAATACTAGACATTAGAGAAAAACAGATTTCAGGTCAACCTCACAAGTTCTCTCTTATAGCCAGAGCTTCTCAGCACCAAATGGTTTCCTTGTGAGACATGGAGCATCCTGTGACCAAAGATAGTTGAGAACCCACTATCTCAGTTATTTAAGGATGGATTATTACTCTGCGAAGTGATAAGACTGATGCCATCCACTTCCATCCCTTCCAATGCTTAGACTTTGTCATCAAAAATTGTGAAGAGTTCTTTTGGAGTTTATTTTAATTAAAGGCTTTCCTTTCAAGATGACTAATTCTAGACCCTGAGAGTTAGTGGTCTAACTGAGACAAGGTTGAAGATAAAGTTAAATACATTGAGCGAAAAACCAAACTCATTGTTATCAAGTTGATTCCAACTCATAGTGACCCCTACTGTGTTTCTGAGGCTGTAAATCTTTACAGAAGTAGATCACCTCACCTTCCTCCCATGAAGCAACTGAATTGTTTGAACCACTGACCTTCTGGTTAGCAGCCATATGCCTTATCCACTACAACACCAAAGTTCTTTATATTAGATGAACTCAACTGTAAATATTCTTGAATGCCAGGATGAGAATTTGGCTCCCAAAGGAAATACAGTGACATACTAAGGTATCTTTTACTCTGCAGATTCCCTGCAAAATATACTCCTTGCCCCCTATACCAGTGAAATTAGGATTCCCTCATTATCTTTTTCCTATTCACCTCATCAATTCCTTCTTTCCTTTGTTTTCCCCTCTACTCTTCCTCACTTCCTATTGTCCTTTTCTCCAGTGTATATCACAATATTATCATCATCCTAAAGTGGCTTGCAAGAAATTCAGTGCTATGAGTTAGGAAGAGCAATATGACACCTTACTCTTCCTTATGTATCTAAATGTCCTCTCAACTCCTTGGAAGAAATGTACCAAATAAACCCAAGCTATTATTATCACCAAGTGTTATACAGTACAGAGCATATTATTGGTGCCAAATAAATAATTCTCCTTGGCAAGTCAATAGAGTGAGAGTGTGACTAGCCTGCAGCCTGGCTAGGACACAGGTTATACTGCGATAGAGCTTTGGAAGGAGTCATATATCAAAATAATGGCATAAGATGTCAATGCAGGACTCATGTCCTTTCAAGAGGATGGTTTTAAATAATTCCAAATTTATGGGGACATTTCTGGGAAAGAATATCCAGAGAATCCAAATTTAGTTCTGCTAATTTCAACAAGGTTCACCCATTAGCATTATTTACATTGATGGCATCCTCTACTTAGCTTTTGTCGTCATCCATTAATATAAAATGTGTGATAGTTTGAGAATGGAAGACCAATATTTGAATATTTGAAATGTCTAATATTAACATAGGAGCTCCGGTAGCATAGTGCCTAAAGCATTTGACTGCTAACCAGAAGGCTGGTGGTTCAAACCCACCAGCCACTCCTCGGAAAGAAGATGGGTCAATCTACTTCCATAGTGATACTGCCTCAGAAACCCAGGGAGGGGTCGCTATGAGTCAGGTCAAATTTGACGGCACATAACAACAACAATGACAATATTAACATATTAATACTAACATATTAATAACACATATTAATACTAACATATTAATAACACATATTAATACTAGAGTTCATTGAGTATCATTCCATACCTAATGTTACTGACTCTTCACTAAGCACTTAACGTACATTGCCTGATTCAAATCTTACAAAAACCTTATGAAATGGGTATTATGATTATTGTACCCATTTTACTATTGAGAAAACTGAGGCTCCAGAATTTAAGTAAATTTCCAAGGGTCACATAGCTGGTAATTCATGAAATAGAATCATTTGGATTTCAGTTTGACTTGTCACAAGCATAAACACTACTCTAAAATGCCTCCTGTATAAAAGCAAAGATGGTGAAACACATTAGTACTTTAACACATTTAGAGAACACGTTTAACAAACCTTAAAGAAAAGTATTTTCTTGAAATCCTAACACAAATTAGAAGTGTGTACTTATATTTTTAATTATATGGTAATTCCATATTATTCCCATCTGTTACTTAAATAAAATTAACTAAAAAACCCCACAAGGCAACATTGAGTTAGACTGGTATTAGTAGGTAATAGAAAATTACAAGTCTCTGTATTTTCTAATTTGAGCTAGTCTTCTCGTTTAATATAAAAGTGCTCTAAGAAGCTTTAGAGAAGATAGAGCCCTAGAATTAGATATATTATGTTGACTAACTTAACAAACTCTTTCTTCACAGTTCCATGGAATGCATTTCAATTGGAATTAGCAGGTTCCAGATTCCAAAGTCTTAACTGCTTCTTACTCTGCTATGTCTGAGCCGGCAAAAACCGCAACCACTGCTGTGGAGTTGGATCCGATTCATGGTGAACCCTCCTTGGATTTCCAAGGCAGTATCACTACAGAAGTAGTTTGCCCAACCTGCCTTCCAGGGAATTGCTGGTGGGTTTGAACCATCAGCTTTCTGGTTAGCAGTCAAATGCCTTAGGCACTACACCACCAGAGCTCCCGTGCCTGAGCCCACCAGATGTAAATAAAGGTGATTTGTTTCCAATTCTACAAGTTCCTGTGCAGTCAATAACTGGGGACTAGAAAAAGGTTTCCCCCCGCTCCCACTCATGCAGTGCTGTTATCACCTTGGTCTGTAGTTAGAAAGATGGTTCCATCACTGCCAAATTGTGAATTAAACAAAGGGTATTTTTAGTTTAGTATAGGTGTGGAAAAGGAGGACAGAATCAAGATATCTAGTTTATATCTCATCTCAGTTCTGACACCAAATGGCTGACTTCAGGCAAATCCTTTTCCTTTCGCTAGACTTCTGTTTTCCTGTATGAACAGATGAGATGTTTAACAGAATGCACACCTAAAGAATAACAACCTAGCTGACATGCAAGTTGCTATCAGCTGCAACATCTCAGCAAGACTAGGTTTCTTCCTCTGGCTGGGATGGTTCTTTCAGAATCATGGACAGAAGCTGAATGCTCGCTTGGATTGGAAGAATTTAGAATGGAGTTACAACCAAGTTCCCAGCTTTAAGCTGGAAAATGATCTATGATTCCACCATGTGCTATTCAGAGATCAAGAATTACAAAATTATAAAATCCTCACTAAGGATGACTTAGAGCACTTACTCATGAAAATTAAAGACTACAGTCCACAGTATGAAATATACCTCAACAGAAAGAAAACAAAAATCCTCATGACTGGACCAATAAGCAGCAGCATGATAGATGGGGAAAGATTGAAGTTGTCAAAGACTTCGTATTACTTGGTTCTATAATCAATGACAATGGAAACAGCAGTCAAGACATCAAAAGACGTATTGCTGCATCAAAAGACAAATCTGAGAGGCAAAAGATCTCTTTCAAGCACTGAAGAGCAAAGATATATCCTTGAAGAGTAGGATGTGCCTAACCCAAGCCATGGTATTTTCAATCATCTGATATGCAAGGGAGAACTAGACAATGAATAAGGAAGATCAAAGAAGAGTTGATGCTTTCGAGTTGTGGTGTTGGCAAAGAATGGGTTGAAAGTACCATGGACTGCTAAAAAGGACTAACAAATCTGTCCTGGAAGAAGTGCAGCCAGAATGCTCCTTGGAAGTGAGAATGGCCAGACCTCGTCTCACCTACTTTGGTCATGTTGTCAGAAGGGACCATTCTCTGGAAAAGGATGTCATTCTTAGTAAAGTGGAGGGTCAATGAAAAAAGGGAAGGCCCTCAATGATATGGATAGACATGGTGGCTGCAGCAAAGGGCTCAGGTATAGTAGCAATTATGAGGCTGGCACAGGACTGGGCGGTGTTTCATTCTGTTGTACTTAAGGTCACTATGCATTGGAGATAACTCGATGGCACATAACAACAACAAAATCTCAGCATTGACATGGACTTGGAGTTCATCTCATCCAACATTATCATAACATTTGCATCTTCAAGGGAATTTAACTTTAACTAAAGGAAGAAATGGAGATTTTAGGCTTCCTGACAAGATCATTGGCAGTTGGTAATGTCTTTTCAGTTCCAATGAAATAATACAACTTAGAAACAATTTTATTTCTATGTGTAAGTCTAGACTCTCATTCCTTTTCTAGAGAGAATGTTTGAGAAAGTTGCCTCAGCTTCACTTTTCATCTGGCCTAGTTAGAAGATGAATCAGCAGCTTTCCAAAGGCCACAGAAAAGCATCTGCAGTTTAAATCCTCCTCCATCCATACCACTCCCTATTCGATGAGCCTAACTCCCTAGGCTGAGGAGTCCTTGCAGAAAGTCTGACCTGATGGAGCCTGCAGCTCGAATTTCCAGTTGTAATTATTTAGCCCTCATTTCTCAATGAGCAATCAATTTTAGTCAGTTACAAGTAGCTTATTCCCAGAAACTAGGCTTCTGGGAGGAACAGACTTTCAAGAGGGTAAAAAGCAAATGGAACATGAAGTTCACAGAACTTACCTTTGTAAAATAAAGCTAGTTTTGTTTGAGGCTTTTAAATCACTACTGATCAGTCACAAGACAGCTGGCTTTAATATAAATATATTCTTGATGCATTGGTGTTATTAAAACTCAGTTCTAAAGAAGAGAAAAGTCCATTTCAAGTATAAATATGGGACTTTTTTTTTTTTTAAGTAGAAAATGAATAACTCTTTTTCAAGGTAATTAACTCCTGCTTGGGTTCTTGTGTACATGTACACATGTATTTATTAATTTACTGCATATACCCATTATATTAACTAAGCTTTGTGCAAAGTGCTAGAGATTCTTAAAGAATCAGGCACTAACCTCAAAAAGCTTATGGTCTATAAGACATAGATGAGTAAACATATTATTAAAATATAATGACAGTGATAGTCTTCTTTTCTCCTTACCCCTCATATCCAATTTGTCAATAAATCTGAAAGATTTACCTTAAAATATGTCTTGAGTTTTTCCTCTTCTCTACACCTCCATCTCTATCCCCTAGTTCAGACCACCATCATCTCTTGTCTAGACTACTGAAATTCCTCCTAGTTTGTCTCCCTGATTTTGCTATCACCCCACCCCTATAATCCATTGTCTACAAATAACCAGAATGAACTGATCTGTTAAAAATATTTTAAGTCACATCACTTTCCTGCTTAAAACGAGTGAGTTACTGATGCACTTTGAGTAAAACAGCCTATAATGCCCTCAACAAATTTACCCTATCAATTTCATTTCCTCTGATACTTCATTTGCCCATAAACCCTCAACTACACTGACTTTTGGTTTCTTGTTATCTTAAATCTTTGTATGACTTGTTTCTTCTTGTTATTCAGCCTTCTTAGGGAGGCCTTTCTTGGCCAAACCCTCTCTAGTTGCCCTCTAGTCATCTCTACTACATCATCCTGTTTGATTCACTTTATGACACTTGAGTAATATCTTTTTGATTATTTGCATATTGTCTGTCTCCAGGAAAACAGGGACCTTTGTCTGTCTTATTTACCACTCCGTTCCCTGTGCTTAGAATTAAAAGCAAAACAAAATCTTGGTGCCAGTCAAATAGATACCAACTCATACTGATCCTGTAGGACAGAGTAGAACTTCCCTAGAGGGTTTCCAAGGCTGTAAATCATTATGGAAACAGGCTGCCTCATCTTCCACAGATGCAGCTGGTGCATTCAAATCACTGACTTTTGGTTAGCAGCCATGCACTTAACCAGTGCTTCAGCAGGGTTCCTCAGTGATTAAAATAGCCCATTGCCATCGAGTCAATTCCAACTCATAGCAACCCCCATTGGGTTTCCAAGGCTGTAGGTATTTCAGAGAATTAGATTGCTTCATCTTTCTCTCATGGAACAGCTGGCAGGTTTGAACCACTGGCTTTCTGGTTAGCGGCCAAATGCCTTAACCACTACACCACAGAGCTCCTTAGTACTTAGAAAGTTACATAGCAAATAGTGAGAATGGAAAAGTTAAGCTCCATGAGGATAGAGATTATTTTTGTCTTGTTCAGCTGAACCCCAATGGTAAACACAGTTACTAATATTGTAAATGCTCTAAACTGTAAACTGAGTGAGGTTATAAGAAATATTCCTTGTCCAAGACAGTGGATCATTAAGTATGGAAGTTTTCCTATATGGCAAAGATCTCTCCTCCAAGATGATGGATTGACAAGCATGGACAAAACATCTTGCTCATAATAAGTGCAGAGAGAATAATGGGACAATAAGAGCAAATATAGCTATACCTACCTTTATTAATAACAACACATAATTTCCATCAAAAATGTTTAGTTTTTGAGAAACAAAATAATCTATTCTCTAATTGCTCCCTGCCATGCATTAGTTTGCATTACATTTGCATATATGTATACACTTACGAATAAATATTTTTTTGTTCAATAAAAGAGGGCTAAAGTACCATCCCATCTGTCTACAATGTAAGTAAAAGAGTTTTCCATGAAAAATGCCTACCATCCCACCCAAATATCTATACCTCTGACTTGTCCTGGACCTGCAATGTCTACATTATTCATAAATCCAAGTTATCATACTGAAATCCCTTTTCTAAGATGAAAGAAAAAATTATATGGGAAAAATCTATAAAACTGATCCTTACCTTTGCATATAAGTTTTCAGCTTAGAAAGCACTGACAAATATGCTATCTCCTCTCCTACTCACAAGAAACATTGTTGCCATTTTACAGACCAGGAGACTGAGGCATAGAGAAATTAAAATGATTTGTGATTTGTGACAAACTCAAGATCAAAACCTAGTTTTTTTTCACTTTGTTGCTACTGCAATGTACTACCATATCTCTATGCAAACTATGTATGCATTCTACAGTTTTTTTTTGCAAACTGCAATCCCTTCTGACATTAGTTTTCTGTATGCACTATTCACATTATATGAGTGTACATGTTATTTATGTAGGCAAATAGTATGCAAAAAACACTGTATACCAAACTCCACGGCTTGATTTTAATCATTAATTTATCTCAAGGAAAGAGCAGAGTATAGGACCTTATAATGCTAAATTATAACAGTAAAATAGGAACAAGATTCTGGAAGATGGGGTGCTATGGGGAAGTTTGGTAGTAAGAGAGGAGGTTGTATATATCTCGACAGTGATCTGGGTTGGGGGAGAAAATCTGCCCAGATCTGGATAAAGAGCTTCCAATGGGCATTTCTCCTCCAAGTCCTTCCACTGGGATTAATCCATCACCAGACTCAGAGTCATTTTTCAAGTTATTAATCATTTGGGAGAAGTGCTGCCTCAGCAAGAAGCAAGCAAGGTGACTGCTAAAAACCAGGAGAGGGCAAGAGAACACTGGAGATGAGCAGCGGGACAGTCAGCTAGGGGGATTCAAGATAGACACAGCAGCAGAATCAGAGACACACCACAATAGAAGTATCAAGAACAACTAGCATTTCAACTAGGGCAGAGAGCAAGGGAACACATGGGACCACTGAACAATTTTAAATCATAATTCATCAACTTCTTTGCTGTTTAACCATCACTGCAGGACAATCCCTGATCTAGGACACGAAATTAGGCCACCTGTTTCCAAATTTTGAAGCGTAGTCTTCAATGGATGATGAAATCAGGATTCCCTTACTTAAAATCCATTTGAAAACTACCTTTGAAGTAGGTAGTGTGTGTATGGTACAGTCAGTCCACTGTTCTAGGTTGACATAAGATAGTATGTTCTAGAAGTTTGGCCTTGTGTTGAACTTCCATTCCCAGTGTCTAATGCTGGGGTTTAGAACTCAGTATCAATGAGCCTAAAAACAAGAATGTGAATCCATATAGGTGGTTTGGACCCTGTGTCTTAAGATCAGGCATTAACCCCCAACCTTAGCCGTCCACTCAGTCCCAACCATGACCACAAACTGAGCCCTGCTCCCATTCACAAACTAAAACCTGACTTCAACTACAAACCATCAGTCTTAATCATGAAATGAGCCACAAACTAGCATCTAATCATGGCCAAAGAATTAACCTTATCTTCATTCAGTGCTGAGCCATAATCCTGATCACAGAATGAGGGCATCATTAATTCACTAATTCACCAAGTATTGAAGTAATTACTGTGGGTCAGGCTCTCTGCTGGGCACTAGATAGACAATAACAAACAAAATATTCCTGAGGGTCAAATATAAAGTGTTAATTATTTATAACCACTGGTACATATTTATTGTGATGATTTAACTCTAAATGTAAACATAAATTAAGTTCAGATCCCAGCTACAAATTGATTTATAACCCCCAGATACAGACTGAGCCTTAATCCCAGCCACAGACTGAGCCAGAGCTGAGATTGAGTATCTATGCCAGTTACAAATTTAGAGGAATTATAGGGGGAGCTTCTTAAAACCACTTTCAGGCAACACTGGGATTAGGTGCCCAAGAAAAACCTGACAAGCTACAAAAGCAATCAGTCAGTGTGTGGTGATGTGGAGTAAAGCCAATAAAATTTCCCAATGATACTGAAGCAGACAGAGATAGGCACACATAGTAGCAATATGCGGGAGTGTGTGATAAACTCAGCTCTGTGCACATTTATTATTGAAGGGATACAGAGAAAGGGATGGAGGCAGATGATGAAAAGAAACATAGTAACGATGTGCAGAAGAAGGGTGTGATATGAAGAGTTAGAATACACAAAACCAAACTCACGGCCATCTAGTTGGATCCGACTCATACTGACCACTCCTTGGGTTTCCCAGGTGGTATCACTCTGGAAGTAGGTTGCCCAACCTTCCTTCCGAGGAGTGGTTGGTGGGTTTGAACCTGCAGGCTTCTGGTTAGTAGTCAAATGCCTAAGGGTAGAGAAAAGGGGTTCCAGACAGAGATCTGCAAGGAAACTTGGAGTGTGGAATGTTCATAGTGTGTTTAAGAGATGAAATGCACACTTTTGGTTTTAGAAGATTCTTTTTGGGCAAGTGAAGGTGAAGGATGTAAGCGTGGGTAAGGTTATTTCATGACTGAATGGAGACCTGGCAGAGGCTCTCCAAGAGCAAGATAATGTATTCTTACTTTCAGTTCAGTTTGAAAAACATTTATTAAAAATCAACTACAAGATTTTTATTCACTTTTATAAACCTAGAACCTAGTATAAATTTTTTAACAATTCTCAATTAATATGGAAGGAACAAGAATAAGGAGGAAGGAAAGGAAGAGGAAGAGGAAGAGAAGGTTCAGCCCATCAGGTCATTCTCCACCAATGAAGTCAAGAATAACACCATTAAGAACCTGGAAATTGTCTAGAAATAATTAATTCTGTGCTTTCCACATCGGGACTATCTGTAGTTTCCTTTTTTTTTTTTTTTTCTCCCTCAGCTGGGCAATCCTACTTCCGTAGTGATAACTGCCTCAGAAACCCAAGGAGGGGTCGCTAGGAGTCGGGGCCGACACGAAGGCACATAACAACAACAACAATAAAGCATCAGTTAAACCTGTGAAGTTGAGGAGTAGAAACTCTGGTGATGGGAGTTGTTCAGAGGTTAGATTTTATTCACTGTTGAATTAAAACCCTTGGGGTGTAGAAATCAGGGGCAGATCATTTAATAGACTTTTTTCCTAGATTCCTTTGACTCCAACAAATTAAACCTGGGTATTGTGCCCTCTCCCACCTGGCTTTGCCAAAGAAAAGAAAAGGATTAAAAAAAAAAAAAAAAAGGAACTAATTCAGTGCAATTGGGGTTAATCCCACTCAAAGCCTCATTCCATGTTAGCAGTTAATCCAGTTAGTACAGCTTTCATGGGGAGCTTTGGTAAATCCTTTAGCCTCTTGCTGGAACCACAGGCCCCTTAACAGCTCAGCATTCATGAGGAGATCCATCAATAATGCAGCAGATCTATCACTTGTCAGCCTTTAAACAGTAGTATGTTAGCTCAAACCAGGGCCCAACTCAAGGTCAGAACACCCCTAGACATCTCCAGCCCTTGCTGAGTCTTAGCTATAAAAGCATTTACTGGTTTTAAAATCACTCCAATCAGTTCTTAAATTTGTAATCTAGTGTTTCTCAAAAGTCATTTGTGTGTGTTTGTGCGATTACACAGTTGTTCCCAGCCAGATTGTAAAACTGTTGAAATTAGGAATTTATGTTTCAGATTTCTACAAACCATCCCCAGAAGTGCCTAGGACAAGGTTTAGCACAGAGCAGGAGCCAAAAAAGTATCTGCTTTATTGATTTATTGATAATGCCAACCTCTTAGACATCAAGATTCAATGCCTATACCAAAGATAAGGAGTTTGAGTCCTGATCTCCCAGCTCTCAGTTACTTTACATTGATATGCTGTGATGCTATCTTGGGTCTCTGTCATTTCATCTTGTAAATAGTAATTCCAAATTCTTGACACATTATATACTACTCCTACTTCTAGGCAAAATTGTGCAGATAAACTTCAACTCTATTTCTAATCTATGTTTTAATCAGGGCTTCAACTGGGTTCTTTCTAGTTTAATCCCCTGGTGAGAATTTGCGTTTCCACCCCAGATATACTGAATCAGAATCTATATTTTAAAAAGATCTCCAGGTGATTGTTATAGAAATCCAAGTGACTCTTATAAGGATCTTTTAAAAATGTAGATTAAAATCAAAACAACAATGAGATACCATCTTGCCCCAGCACTAGTAGCAAAGTTAAATAAGACAGAAAATAATAAATGCTGGCAGTAGCAAAGTTAAATAAGACAGAAAATAATAAATGCTGGCAGGGATGCAGAGAAATTGAGACTCTCATATATTGCTAGTGGGACTGCCAAATGATACAACCACTGTGGAAAGCAGTATGGGGATTCCTTAAAAAGTTGGAATTAGAAATATTATTTGACCCAGAAATTCCATTACTAGGTATATATCCTAAAGAATGAGAGCCAGGACAAGAACAGATACATGCACACCCATGTTCATTGCAGCACTATTCACAATAGCAAAAAGATGGAAACAATCTATGTGCCCATCAACAGAAGAATGGATAATCAAACTATGGTACATATACACAATGGAATACTGTGCAACCCTAAAGAATAATGTAAAATCTGCAAAACACCACATAATGTGGATGAACTTGGAGGACATTATGCTGAGTGAAATATGTCAACCACAGAAGGACAAATATTGTATTAGTCTGTTATTGTAAAAAGTTAAGGAAAGGCTTATATATGGAAGGAAATTTTCTATGTTGGTTATCAGGGGACACAGGAAAGAGGTAACTATAGGGAGGAAGTGGGAGGGGAGCTGTTGCATCATGGGAAATTACAGTCAATATCATGAGACAAAGTGTATGTGAGCTGCTGTATGGAAAGTGAATTTGCTCTACAAACTTTCACCCAAATCACAATAAAAATTAAAAAAAAATGAATCTGCTTTGTACAATCATAATAAAAATCATATTTTTTTAAAATTTTAATAATAAAAAAAGACAGCATTGTATTTATACAATGACAGACACATATACCACTGCAACAGAACTGAGAACTTGGAAGTAAATCCATCCACCTGTGGACAGTTGGGGAGCTCTGGTAGCATAGTGGCTAAGGCACTTGACTGCTAACCAGAAGACTGGCTGTTCAAACCCACCAGCCACTCTTCGGAAGGAAGATGGGGCAATCTACTTCCGTAGTGATACTGCCTTGGAAACACAAGGAGGGGTCACTATGAGTCAGGTGTGACTCGACAGCACATAACAACAACAACAACATGGACAGCTGATCTTTTGAGAAAGAGCTAAAACTCATTAAATAGGGAAGAGATTGTCTTTTTAACAAATGGTGCTGGCAAAACTGGATATCCATTTGCAGAAAATGAAACAGGACCCATATCTCACATCATATATAAAGATAAATGCAAGATGGATCGAAGACCTAAACATAAAACTAAAAGTATAAATACCATCAAAGAAAAAAATAGGTACAAACCTAGGGACTCTAATACATAGCATAAATACACTGTCAAATATAACTAAAGATGCATAAACACCAGAAGACAAACTAGATGATTGGGATCTCCTGAAAATTAGACACTTACGCACATGAAAGATTTCACCAAAAGAGTGAAAAACAATCCATAGACTAGGAGAAAAAAAAAATGCCAACAACTTATTGAATAGTGGACTAATCTCTAAAATTTAAGGAAAACTTCAACATCTCCAAAACAAGATGACAAAGACTGAATTAAAAAAATGTGTAGACCAGGCGGGGCAAGATGGCGGACTAGGCAGAAGGATTGCACAGACCCTCTTCAACAAAGAAAAGGGAAACCAATAAATACAGACACAGAAGATAATCTTGGACCCCTGAGCCTTGAAGGAAAGGATGCAGATTTGGACTAAACCCCAACTAGCAGAAGAATTTGCGTGAA
>NW_006921697.1:8481800-8490318 GCF_000298275.1 Orycteropus afer afer | reverse complement strand
AAAAAAAAAAAAAATGTGTAGAGGACATGAACATATTCACCAAAGAAGACATTCCAGCAGCTGACAAACACCTGAGGAAATGCTCATCATAATTAGCCATTAGAGAAATTAAAATGAAAACAATGAGGTATCTCATCTCACCCCAGCAATAATAGCAAAGTTCAAACAGAAAACAACAAATTATCGAGAGGGTGTATAGAGACTGGAACCCACATACACTGCTAATAGGATTGTAAAATAATGAAACCTTTATAGAAAACAGTATGGTGTGTTCTTAGAAAGTTGGAAATAGAAATACCATATGATCCAGCAATCCCACTTGCCAAAGGGGCAAGGAGGCCACATCTTCTGACCTCCTCTAACCCCACAATAGAAGACAGAATCACCATCAGCAGCTCAAGGCCTATTCCTGTGAGGCCAGACATGCTGCCTCCCTCCAGCCCTTTCCTCAACCCTGATACCAACCACTCCTCCCGCAGCAAGCACCACCTCTCTGCTGGGTTCGATAATTCGCTGCAGTGGCCACACAGAACTCCCAGATTACGGGGTTTATTAGGGAAGCACCAGACTACAATTCAAGTTCAGGAACAGCCCTCAGTTTCTCTCAGCTCACCATCTCTCAGCCAACAGTCTCTCTCAGTCTCTTTCTCAGCAGTGTGTGTCTCTCAGGAGCGCATTTCTCTCAGCTGCACATCTTTCTCTGCCAGTAGTCAGAGAGACTCTTTCTGCCTCTAGGAGGGCTCCTTTTGAGCCTGGCAGAGTGGCCAAACTAACCAATCATAATGTCAGGAATTATACACACCTGAGAAAGAGAGAAGTTCCCAGAATATTGCTTTGTGCCACTCTCTAGAGAAATACCCCAGGTGGATAACTTTAACAATAGGAGCTCCTCAGTTGCTCATGGCAAATTCCACCATGGAGTTTACAAAGACTTATGGCTAGAAAAGCCATACCAGGTAATTTAAGACACCATACCACTACTAAGTATATTGTTGTTGTTGTTGTTGTTGTGTGCCATTGAGTCAGCCCTGACTCATAGTATATATCCTGCAGAAATAAGAGCCATGACACGAACAGATATATCCACACTCATGTTCATTGCAGCACTAGTTACAATAAAAAAAAAGAGATGGAAATAACCTAAATTCCAATCAATGGATGAATGGGTAAACAAATTATGATACATATACACAAGAAAATACTATGCAACATTAAAGGATAATGGTAAATTTGTGAAACATCTCATAACAAGGATGAACCTGGATGACATTATGCTGAGTGAAATTATTCAATCACAAAAGGAATAATATTGTATGAGATTTATGGTGGTTATGTTTGTGTGTCAACTTGGCTGGGCCTGGTTGAGTAGCTGGGCAGCTGGTGGTAGTTATTCCCCATGATGAGACTGGCAATCAACTCCATGGCGGGACCTACCACAAGCAGGTGAATAGCTGCTTTAGGGATGTGGTCTCCTTTGCGTCTATAAGAAATGGCTTTGGGAATGGTCTGTAGCTCATGGCACGCTTGGACCCTGCATGTAGCTGTGTCATTGTTCAGCAACCTGCCATGCTCTGCTGACCTTGGGATTTAAAATGGACATGAATTAATGTCCTGCCGTGTGGTTTGGTAACATCAGGACTGTGCCATTTTATTTGTCAACCTTGCGCTTGTTAGCCTCAGCAGCCAGTAGCTGCCTGAGTGAAGAGATAACTCTAGCTTCAGTGGGCCGGGAGCAAGAGGCAGAGCTGAAGCCCAAGGTCGAAGGGCTTTCACACAGCCCCTAGAGCCTGGCACTTTGAATTCAGACTTCTAGCCTCCAAGCATTGTAAGAGAATAAACTCCTATTTGTTCAAGCATCCCATTTGTGGAATATTCTTGTCAGAGCAGCACTAGGAAACCAGAACAAGACTACTACTATAAAAAAGGCAAGAAAAGATTTTCACACACACACAAGAGTAAAACAGAAACAGACATACCCTTAAAAAAATGTATAAAACAAACCCTCCACAAATTACAAGTACAAAAATCACAGAAAAGTCTAGGCAGTATCAATATACAAAATAATACATGACAATTAAACTACTGAAGGTCAAAGGAAAAAATCTTAAGCAGCAGACACATTGCTTAAAACAGAATGACAATACTATGGTGACTAATTTCTCATTAGAATAGGAGACCCCCAGAAGGCAATAGAATGACATCTTTACAGTTCTGATGGAAATTAAATTGTCAGCCATTAACTCTATAATCTCTTATAATACTCTTTAAAACTAAAAGTAGAATTTAAAAAAAAAGTTGAGGAAATTAATTGCAACAGGCCAGCCCCCACAAGTGGCAAAGAAAACTTTTCATGCTGAAAAGATATGATACTGGATGACATCTTGGATCTACAGGAAGAAATATAGAATACCAGAAATAGTAAAAATGTGGATAAATACGAAAGGTAAGTTTCTACCCATCTCATTTTGTTTCAAAAGTTAATTGCTAGATCATAGACTTAAATTTAAAATTTAAGGAGAAAGTCTAGGCAAAGATTTCTTAGATACAATATGAAAAACATGATACATAAAAGAAAAAAATATATAAACTGGACTTCACCAAAATTCAGAACTCTGCTCTGCAACTTGCACTATTATGAGAATGTAATATAAACCACAGACAAGGAGAATGTTATTTTCAAAACATATATCTGATGAAGGACTTATATCCAGACTATATAAGAACTTTGAAAACTCAACAAAAATAAACAAAGAATCAATTCTGTTTTAAATGAACAAAAGACTTGAACAGACATTTCATCAAAGAAGATATATGGATGGCAAATAAGACCTTGAAAAGATGTTCAACCTCATTAGCCATTAAGAAAATAGAAATTAAACTACAATGAGATTTTACTACTTATCAACAGAATAACCTCCTACCCCATTAGATAAAGTGCTGGTGAAGATGGGAAGCAACTGCAACTCGCATAGAGTACTGATGAGAATGCAAAATGGTAAGACAATTTTGTAAAACAGTTTGACAGTTTCTTATAAAGTTGGAAATACATTTACCCTAAACATGTATTTAACCTATGACCCAGCAATCACACTCTTAGATATTTACCCAAAATAAATGAGAATTTATGTAGATACAAAAACTTATACACATATGCTTACAGCTTCTGTATTTATAATCATTAAAATCTGCCAACCATCCACATGCCTTCAGTGGGTGAATTGATAAACTGTGGTACATCTATACAATGGAATGCTAATGGAAATGGACAGACTTTTGATACATGCAACCAGAATAAATCTCAAAGGCATTATGCTAAGTGAAAGAAGCCAGACTCAAAGGCTACATTCTGTATGATTTCACTTACGTGACATTCTGGAAAAGGCAAAAGTATAAGAAGAGAGAAAGATCGCTGGTTGCCAGTATTGGTGTGAGAGGAAAGTTTGATTACAAGGACAGCACAAGGAAGTTGTTTAGGGTGATGGAACTGTTCTGTATCCTGTTGTAAAGGTGATGGTAATGCAAATATATACATACTTAAAGTTCATAGACTTATATACCATTAAATGTTTCTGTATATAAATTTTAAACATAATTTTAAAATTAATAAAACACTGAGATACCACTACACACCCACTTTGTTGTTGTTGTTGTTAGATGCCACCGACTCTGCTCATAAAAAACCAAACCAAACTCACTGCCATTCTGACTCATAGTGACCCCCTTTGGGTTTCTGAGGCTGTAAATCTTTACAGAAGTAGATCACCCAGTCTTCCTTCCATGGAGTGGCTGGTGGGTTTGAACTGTTAACCTTCTGGTTAGCAGTCAAATAGGCACTACACCACCAGAGCTGCTTCTCTGACTCATAGCAACCCTATATACAACAAAGTCAAACAGTGTCTAGTTGTGTGCCATCCTCACAAACTTTTGTTATACTTGAGCCCATTGTTGCAGCCACTGTGTCAATCCATCTTGTTGAGGGTCTTCCCCTTTTTTGCTAACCTTCTATTTTACAAAGCATGATATCCTTCTTCAGTGAATGATCCCTTCTGACAATATTACCAAAATAGGTGAGATCAAGTCTGGCCATTCTGGCATCCAAGGAGCATTCTGGCTGTACTTCTTCCAGGACAGATGGTAGCATAGTGCCTAAGGAACTTGACTGCTAACCAGAAGGCTGGTGGTTCAAACTCACCAGCCATTCCTCGGAAGGAAGATGGGGCAATCTACTTCCGTAGTAATACTGCCTCGGAAACCTAAGGTGGGGTCGCTGAGTCAGGTCCGACTCGATGGCACATAACAACAACAACAAATTTCAAAATACAAACACCGCTAAATATTGGCAATGATATGGAGCAACTAGAACTCTCATACATTGTTTATAGGAGTGTAAAATGGTCAAAAACTTTGGAAAACTATTTTGCAGTTCCTTATACAGTTAAAAATAAATCTACATCATGCCCTAGCAAAAAATAAAACCTATGTTCACAAAAAAAGGTGTACAAAAATGTTCAAAGCAGCTTTATTCATAGAATCCCAAAACTAGAAACTGGAAACAACTGTCTATCGACAAGTGGGTGGGTAAACAAATCGAAGCATATTCTTTCATACAATGGAATAGTATTTAGCAATAAGAAACAGAAACATACAATAACATGAATTAATCTCAAAAATATTCTGAGTAAAAGAAGCCAGATTCAAATACTTATACACTGTATGATTTAATAAATATTTAGTCTTTGAACAGGCAAAATTAATTTGTGATGCAAGAAAGCAAAACAAAGTTTGCCTGTGGGAAGTGGAGAGTGTCTGGAATGGAGCATGAAGGAACTTTCTGGGGTAATGAAAATGTTCTGTAACTATATCTTCATTGGTGTATGGTGATTACATAGTTGTATATGTTTATTAAAACTTATCAGATTGTAACATTTAAGCATTTCACTAGATGTACATTTTATTTCAAGAAAATATATACAATAATGCATATACAGTACTCAGCAACAGTGTCTCAGACAGAGTAAGCATTCAATTTGGGCTAGCTACTTTTCAGGATTTCTCGTGGCATAGTGCCTAAGGCACTTGACTGTTAACCACATAGCTGGTTGTTCAAACCCACCAGCCACTCCTCGGAAGGAAGGTTGGGTGATCTACTTCCATAGTGATATCACCTCGGAAATCCAAGGAGGGATTGCTATGAGTCGGGTCTGACTACACGGCAGCTAACAACAACTTTTTGGATTTAAGCCTGGGAAATGTGAACCCCACATAT
Source organism: Orycteropus afer afer (assembly GCF_000298275.1). Lineage (NCBI taxonomy): Eukaryota > Metazoa > Chordata > Mammalia > Tubulidentata > Orycteropodidae > Orycteropus > Orycteropus afer. The sequence continues at coordinate 8,485,052 of NW_006921697.1, read as the reverse complement.
GACTGGGAAATGTGAACTCCTGGGAGTAACCACACGCCCTTTTGACATTTGTATTCCCATTCAGTGTCTAGCATAGTGTTGTTGTTGTTGTAATATGCTATCGAGTCAATTTTGACTCACAATAACCATTCCTTGGGTTTCCAAGGCAATATCACTACAGAAGTAGATTTCCCCATCTTCCTTCTGAGAAGTGGCTGGTGGGTTTGAACCATCAGCCTTCTGGTTAGCAGTCAAATGTTTTAGGCACTATGCCACCAGCACTCCTGTCTAGCATAGTGCTGACACTTAAAAGGATATTTGTTGAATAAATGATAGACTGGTCCAATGAATGGATTAAAGGATTCAATTCATGCAACATCAGAATGAAAAGTGAAGGTCTGTCGTCCAAACCTCCCACTAAAATGCATAAATACCCTTCGATCCTCTTTGTATGAAGTTATCTAACCAGAAACATACTCTTACAAGACAAACTATTTCATTGCTGTCCAGCTATGTTTAGTCAAAAATTTCTTTTCCTAATGTGTACTTTTTGGCCTATCAGAGGACCTCATCATGCAATTACAATCTCTTTCCCACATGGTAGAGATACAATTGGTCACCATGGAACAGGGCTAGGGTGGGTCTGAGGCAAGTGAGGCACTTGTCTTGGCTGCAAAATTTTAGGAGAAGCCAAAACACAAAGTAATTAAAATAAATAATATCTTAGTACAATATTTTAAGAAAGTCAGTTGGCAAACTGGAGCTCATGAGTCAAACTACAGCCCACCAGAGCAAACCTCAAAAAGCTTAATGAAGATTTTCTGTTAAGGACTGAACCACAAGATTACATTTCAACCTTCACCAAACTATGGACTATTTTTTTCTTTAAGGATGTTTTTGTTTGTTCTTTAACAATCCAGAAGCGAAAGCTTCCCACACAGCAGTAACAAATGAATCCACCTCCCAGCATGCCCTAAAGGCTGATTTTCCACGAAGCAAACTTAGACTTAGTTTTCTAATGATAAAGCAGCGTCAAGGTCTGTAGTTTGCCTTTTCCAAGAGTAACAAAAGACCTCCAGCAGCAAGGATGTACTTAACCAGCTGTGATCTTACCTGGTCCGTTCATGAGGAACAAAAGAGATGGAAATGAAAATCAAGACTGTACTTGGTGGCTTTTTGCCCCCATTCCTTGAGTTTTCTCTTCTTTTGTTCATAATTATCTAAAGCTTAGCTCTTCTCAGAACTACCAATTCTTTCGCAACTACCACGTGGTGGAGGCCGTGTTTGTTTGGTTCTTGTCATATATACATTTTCTAATCATCATCACAATCTTCCAAAGGAAGTATTATTATGAATCTCTGAGACTCAGAGATATGAAATATCTACCCCAAGGGCATGCAGGTAATTTTGATGGTGGGACTGGGAGTCAAATCTTTGTTCCTCGGAGATCAAAGTGGTGCATGCTTGAACATGGCCCAGATGACAGCATTGAAACTAGTCCCTGTGTCAATATTTCCTCAATTCGTTCATAGTCATCTTAATTTTTGCCATATCTGGGTACTATTATGTGTCCCTGGGTGACACAAATGGTTAAACACTTAACTACTAACAGAAAGTTTGGCAATTCAAATCCACTCAGAAGAACCTTAGAAGAAAGGTCTGGTGATTTTTTTTTTCCAAAATAATCACCTGAACCAAAAAATCAAATCCACTGCCATTGAGTTGGTTCCGATTCCTAGCGACTCTATTGGACAGAGTAGAACTGCACTTTAGGGTTTTCAAAGCTGTAGAACTTTATGGAAGGAAATTGCCTCATCTTTTTCCCACAGAGTAGCTGGTGAGTTCGAACTGCCAAACTTTTTATTAGCTAACAAATGCTTTAATTATTATACCACCAGAGCCCCTTAAAAGATCACATTCCTTGAAAATACTTTTCTACTGAGTCTGAATCAGTTTGATGGCAACTGGTGGTATTCCATATTCATAACCTGGGCTATTTGTTCCTAAGAATTTTTTTTTTATGTCAATTCATTGTTCTTTAAGTAATTTTGAATAAAATTTAAGTTTAAAAAAACAACCTTAGCTCACTTGATGAATTAAAAACTAATATCACTAATTTATGCAATGGACAGTTCATACAATGAAAACAAAATATTATATTAAATTCTGTGTTGGCACTCTTTTATGGGGGGTATTTTATTTTATTTTTAATGCATTTTATTGAAATACAATTTATGTACAGTGAAATACACAAACTAAAGTGACATGGGTCGATGATTTTTTTTTTTTTTTTTTTTTTTTGCAGTGTTCTCTCCCCTACCCTCCCACCCCTGGTAACCAACAAAGAAAGTTCCCTCCCATATATAAACCTTTCCTTGACTATTTACAGTAATGAACTAATACTATATTTGTCCATCTGTGATTGACTACTTTCACTCAGCATAATGTCCTCTAAGGTCATCCATGTTATGCAGTGTTTTGCAGATTCTACATTATTCTTTAGGGTTGCATAGTATTCCATTTTGTGTATGTACCGTGGTTTAGTTAAACATTCTTCTATTGATGGGCATATAGGTTGTTTCCATCTTCTTGCTATTGTAAATAGTGCTGTGATGAACATGGGTGTGCATATATCTGTTCTTCTCCTGGATCTCACTTCTTCAGGATATATACCTAGTAATGTGATTGTTGGGTCAAATGGTATTTCTAATTCCAGATTTTTAAGGAATTGCCATACTGTTTTCCACAGTGGTTGTATCATTTTACAGTCCTACCAGCAGTGTATGAAAGTCTCAATCTCTCCACATCCTCACCAGCATTTGTTATTTTCTGTCTTGTTGAACTTTGCCATTAGTGTTGGGGAGAGATAGTATTTCATTGTTTTGATTTGCATCTCTCTGATGGCTAATGATCATAAGCATTTCTTCATGTATTTGCTGACTGCCTGAATATCCTCTTTGGTGAAGTGTCCATTCATGTCTTCTGTCCATTTTTTAATTGGCTTGTTAATCTTTTTGTTGCTGAGGTGTTGGGATATTCTATAACTTTTAGAGATAAGTCCCTTGTCAGATATGTAGTGATTGACAAGTATGCATGGTGCCTAAGGCATTTGACTGCTAACCAGAAGGCTGTCGGTTCAAACCTACCAGCCACTCCTCGGAAGGAAGTTTGGGCAATCTTCTTCCATAGTGATACTGCCTTGGAAACCCAAGGAGGGGTCGCTATGAGTCGGATCCGACTCTACAGCACATAACAACAACAACAACTGGTAGC
>NW_006921697.1:8461562-8481395 GCF_000298275.1 Orycteropus afer afer | reverse complement strand
GGTTCAAACCCACCAGCCACTCCTTGGAAGGAAGGTTCGGCAATCTTCTGCCATAGTGATACTGCCTCAAAAACTCAAAGAGGGGGCGCTATGAGTTAGGTCCGACTCGACGGCACATAACAACAACAACTTGCAAAAATTATCGTTTGGGAGAAGCTCTGGTAGCATAGTGGCTAAGGCACTTGACTGCTAACCAGAAGGCTGGTGGTTCAAACCCACCAGCCACTCCTCGGAAGGAAGATTGGGCAATCTTCTTCCATAGTGATACTGCATCAGAAACCCAAGGAGGGGTCGCTATGGGTCAAGTCCGACTTGAGGGCACATAACAACAATTAATTTGTTGTTCTTATTTTATTGTATGCTTTTTTGTGGTGTTGATTTCTTTGTCCCATATAAGTTTCTGTGCTGAGCTCGTTTTGTTTATGAATCATGTTATCACTTCCTTCGTTGCTATTGTTTTTGTATTTGCTAAATATTTGTACTGGTCCTCTTTTTTATTTTGATGTGAAGGTTTGTCATTTTTCTTTGAGGTTACCCTGTGATTTATAATGTCTTCCCTAGATTAGAACAGTCCATTCTATCTTGTAGTTGTCTTGACTTCCCTACCATTTAGAAGTTCTGTAACTACACTGTTTTGTCCCTCTTTTTGGTATGTTGCTGTTGTTGTTGTTATGTGCTGTGGAGTCAGCCCCAACTCATATCGACTCCTCCTTGAGTTTCCCAGGCAGTATCACTATAGAAGTAGATTGCCCAACCTTCCTTCTGAGGAGTGTCTGGTGGGTTTGAACTGCTTCATTTGTCGATTGATGCCTCTGGTTCCCTGTTTACAATCTAGTAGGCATATTTACTTTGGATATTTCTATAACTGGGTTGGTTTCTGGGTTATGTCATCATGTTGTGTTAATGGTTAGTTGTTGTTTGCTGTTGTTGCTTCTCTGTCCAAAGAACTCCCTTTAGCATCTCTTGCAAGGTTAGTCTGGTTTTAACACATTCCCTTAATTTCTGCTTATCTAGAAATGTCTTAATTTCACCATCATATTTGAGGGACAATTTTGCTGGGTACATAATTCTTGGTTGGAAATTTTTGTCTTTCAGGGTTTTATGTACATCAACCCATTGTCTTCTTGCCTGAATTGTTTCTGCTGAGAAATCTGAGCTTAGTCTTATTGGTTACCCTTTGTAGGTAGGTAACTTTTTGTTTTTCCCGTGCTGCTTTTAGTGTTCTTTCTTTGTCTTTGGTTTTGTTGAGTCTGATGATGATATGTCTTGGTGATTTTCTTTTGAGGTCTACTCTGTTTGGGGTTCGTTGGACTTCTTGAATGGATATATTCTCATCTTTCATCATACAGGAAAATTCTCTTACAACAAATTTTCAACAATTTTTTCTGTGGTTTTATTTGTCTCTTCCTCTTCTGGAATTCCAATTACACGTAGGTTATTCCTTTTGATGGTATCCCACATGAACCTTAGGCTTTCTTCATTCTGTTTTGATCTTTTTCCTGATTGATCCCTTTCCAAAGAAGTATTGAGGTATTTACCTTCAGTCTCACTAATTCTGTCTTCCACTGATTCAATTCTACTCCTTTGCCCATTCAATGAGTTATCTATTTCTGAACATTTAGTATTAATCTTCCGGATTTCTATCTGTAGATTTTGTATCATTTCTAATTTTTTATTTATTTTGTCATTTTGTTCCGGTATTGTCTTTCAAAATTGTTCTAGGGTTTTCTCTGTGTTTTCCTCAATTTTGTCAGTGTTTTCCTTGATCTGTCTCTCAACCCATTGAAGGTACCTAAATATAATTTCTTTGAATTTCTTTTCAGGGAGTTCTAATGCTGAGTCTTCATCAGGGATGTGTTTTGAGTCTGCATCCTGGTCCCTTGTTTCTCCTGCTTTATCTTGCTTCTTTGTGTGGACTGTGATGCTCTGTTGTCTCTGAGGCATTGTGACATTTTTGTGTTTCTATTTAATTGGTGATTGTATGTTGGAGTGACACCCATGATTTTCATTTTCTTTGTTTTGTTTATATGTTATCTACATAAGCAGGGAACTGTGTTGTGCTCCTCTATTCACTAATTGGAAGCACTTATACACTCACCACCTATCTCCTTTCCTTTCATCTGTCTCCTTTATGTCCCTGCCTTCTTTGGCAAATGGAGCCTATTCTTAGGTCCCTGGAATCCAAATGAGAATGTTGTCACTTTAAAATCCAAAATGGCCACCACTTGTAAACATTCAAAATGGCTGTGCCCTCAGTCACCTTAAATACCCAGAATGACCACTGCCTGTAAACATTCAAAATGGCTGTGCCCTTGGTCACTTTTGTTGTTGCTGTTGTTGTGTGTCATCAAGTCTAATGTGACTCATAGCCACCCCTCCTTGGGTTTCTGAGGTGCTATCACTATGGAAGTAGATTGACCAACCCTCCTTCTGAGGAGTGGCTGGTGGGTTTGAACCACCAGCCTTCTGGTTAGCAGTCAAGTGCCTTAGGCACTATGCTCCCAGAGTTCCTTTAAATATCCAAAAGGGCCACTGTGTGTAAACAATCAAAATGACTACACCCTCTGGACAGGCAAAAGTCCACAGCTCAGTTTGTCTCCCTCCATGCTGCTTCCTTTCCTAGTCCAGTGCAGTTGTCCCTGCAGCCCTTGTAACCAGGGCTGATCTTTAGGTCAATTCTCAGGTCCCAACACCACTTGAAAATATTCAGGCTGTCAGTCCTGTCAGAGTAGCTGACAGTCTACTCCTCCGACAATCTCCTTACTCACTGTTTTCGTTCAAGGTTTCCTACTAGTTGGTGCCTAACCCACTTCTGTATACTTCCTTTCAAAGCTCAGGGCTCCAGGATTATCTTCTCTATATCTGTCAATTGGCTTCTCTTTTCTTTGTTGAAGAGGGTGTGTGCAGCTTGTCTGCCTATTCTGCCATCTTTTGCCAGGATTATTCTATGTTGGCACTCTTGCTTACCAAAGGCTCTGAGCCTGAACTCAGCATACTCTACTAAAAAAAATAAATTAAAAAGTGTTAGAGAGGTGAAGTGATGCAAATGATTAAGCACTTGACTACTAACCAGAAGACAGGCAGTTTGAAACCCTCCAGCAGTGTCTTGGAAGACCGGCCTGGCAATCTGCTCCCTATAGAGCAATTCTACTCTGCACAAATGGGGTCACCATGAGTCAGAATCAACTCAATGGCAACCAACAACAACTACAGAGAGGTTAGGGGTGGTTTAAACAGTTAATGTGGTTAGCTGCTAACTGAAAGGTTGAAGGATTGAGTCTACTCAGAGGTACCTTGGAAGAGAGACCTAGAAATCTACTTCTGAAAAATCAGGTTTTGAAAACTCTGTGGTTTTCTCTGACATGCACGAAGTTGCCATGAGTCAGAATCAAAGTGACAGCAACTTCTACTGATTAGAGAGTTGTTAAATTCAGATTAGAATTAAACAGACTTTCTTGTTGATACAATCAGAAGAATTGAAAGAAAATAAAGAGAATCACTTTCTCAGAGCTTAAGCTGTTACCTTAGTCCATGTTGGGTGGCACCTGAACTTACCTTGAGTACCATGAGTGGCTTGTGTCTTACACACTCTCAGAAGCATTAAGAGCCTTTTAGAAGATCATTCAGTGTCTTACCCCACAAAACCTTCCCTCTCAATCACCACATTGATAGTACTTAGGGCTTCAAGAAGTTGGGAGACCCATATTCTTGACTGGTCTCTAGCACAGACTAACGATAGGATCTAAGGCAAATTATCTCATATTCTGAACTTCAGTTTCCTTAGCTATTAGTAAAGAAATTACTGTTTCTTTTATTTTCTAGTCAAGGAACTCTAGTAGCACTGTGACTAAGACACTGTGCTGCTAACCAAAAGGATAGAGGCTTGAACCCAACAGACACTCCATTGAAAAAAATGAGACAATCTGTTTCCATAAAGATTTACAGCCTTAAAAACACTATAGGGGTCACTATGAGTTGGACTCGACTTAATGGCACTGGGTTTGGTTTCAGTGGGTTATCAATAATCATTTCTACAGGTAGGTGCCCCTGGGGCTTGGAGGCTGCTTTTCACTTGGGGCCTGTGGTAGGCAGGCCTGGGGCTGGGAACTGCTTTTCCTTTGCGGTGGCCCTTTATTAAGGCCAGGGCCTGAGGTAGGTGGACTGGGACTCAGGGGTTGCCTTTCACTTGTGGGAAGCTCTATTTTAAGGCTGTTGCCCATGGTAGGCAGGAGCAGAAGGGTTAGAAACAACTAAGGGATACTTGTCAGTCAGTTTGTCATCCTCTGGTGGCTTGCACGTTGCTGTGAGGCTAGAGGCAATTCCACCATGTTGCAAAATGTCAGCAGGGTTATTCAAGGTGGACAGGTTTCAGTGAAGCTTCTGGGCTAAGACAGAATTGGAAGAAGGAAGAGGCCATCCACTTCTCAAACAATTGGCCAGTGAAAACCTTATGAATAGCAGTGAAACATAGTCTGATATATTACTGGAAAACTTTATGAACAGCCCTGAAACATTTTCTGATATAGTGCCAGAAGATGAGCCCATCAGGTTGGAAGAAACTCAAAATTTGACTGGGGAAGAGCTGACTCTTCAGAGTAGAGACAACCTTAACCGATTAGGACAGAGTAAAGCTTTTGGGACCTGATTGGCTAGAAATAGATTCTCCATTGTAGAAACAGATGCAAACATCCATTAATAATTAGAACATGGAATGTACAAAGTATGAGTCTAGGAAAATTGGAAGTTATCAAAAATGAAATGGAATGCACAAAGATCGATATCCTAGGCATTAGTGAGCTAAAATGGACTGGTTTAGGCCATTTTTAATTAGACAACCATATGATCTACTATGCCAGGAATGACAAATTGAAGAGGAGTGATGTGGTATTCATCATCACAAAGGCTGTTTCAAGATCTGTCCTGAAGTACAAAGTGATAAGGTAACATCCATACACCTACAAGGAAGACTAGTTAACACTACTATTATTCAAGGAGCTCTGGTAGCATAGTGGCTAAGACACTTGCCTGCTAACCAGACGGCTGGCGGTTCAAACCCACCAGCCACTCCTTGGAAGGAAGGTTGGGCAATCCTACATCCGTAGTGATAGTGCCTCAGAAACCCAAGGAGGGGTCGCTATGAGTTGGGGTCAACTCGACGGCACATAACAACAACAACAACAACTATTATTCAAATTTATGCCCCAACCAACGAAGCCAAAGATGAGGAAATTGAACATTTCTACAAACTTCTGCAGTCTGAAAGTGACCTAATATGCAATCAAGATGTCTTAATTATTGCTGATGCCTGGAATGCAAAAGTTGGAAACAAAGAAGAATTACTGGTAGTTGGAAAGTAAGCCTTGGAGATAGAAATAATGCTGAAGATCACATGACAGAATTTTGCAAGACCAACAACTTATTCATTGCAAATACTTTTTTCAACAACATAAGTGATGACTATACATGTGGACTTCACCAGGTGGAATACACAGGAATCAGATTGACTTCATTTGTGGCAAGAGGCGATAGAGAAGTTCGATATCTTCAATGAATACAAGGCCAGGAGCTGATTGTGGAACAGACCATCAACTGCTCTATGCACATTAAACTTGAAGTTGAAGACAATTAAAACACATCCAAGAGAGCCAAAATATGACCTTGAATATATCACTCCTGAATTTAGAGACCATTTAAAGAATAGATTTGATGCATTGAACACCAATGACTAAAAACCAGAGGAATTGTGGAGTGACATCAAGAACATCCTCCATGAAGAGAGCTAAGGAAAAAACACAAACTCACTGCCATCAAGTCAGATCTGACTCATAGCAACCCCTCCCTGGGTGTTCAAGGAAGTATCACTACAGAAGTAGATTACTCCATCTTCCTTCCGAGGAGCAGCTGGTGGGTTTGAACCACAAGCCTTCTGGTTAACAGTCAAATGCCTTAGGCACTACACTACAAGAGGTCATTAAAAAGACAAGAAATGAAGAAAATACCAAAATGGATGTTAGAAGAGACTCTGAAACTTGCCCTGGAGTGGAGAGTAGCTAAAGCAAATGGAAGAAATGACAAGATAAAAGAGCTGAACAGATTTCAAAGAGTATCTTAAGCAGATGAAGCCAATTACTATAATGAAATGTGCAAAGACCTAGAGTTAGAAAACCAAAAGGGGAGAACACACTTGGCATTTCTCAAGCTGATAAAAACAGGAAAAATTTAATCCTCGAGTAGCAATATTGAGAGACTCTATAGTCAAAATATTGAATGATGCAGGAAACATCAAAAGAAGATGGAAGGAATACACAGTCACTATACCAAAAAGAATTGGTCAATGTTCATCCATTTCAGGAGTTGTCATATCATCAAGAACCAATGGTATTGAAGGAAGAAGTTGAATCTGCACTGAAGGAGTTGGCAAATAACAAGGCTCCAGGAAGTGTTGGAGTACCCATTTAGATGTTTCAACAAATGGATGCCATGCTGGAGGCATTTCCTTGGTTATGACAAGAGATTTGGAAGATAGCTATCTGGCCAACTGACTGGAAGAGATCCATATTTGTACCTATTCCAAAGAAAAGTGATCCCACAGAATGTGGAAATTATTAAACAAGATCATCAATATCACATACAAGTAAAACCTTACTGAAGATAATTCAAAAACAATAGCAGCAGTATGACAGAGTGATTTCAGAAATGGAAGCTGGATTCAGAAGAGGATGTGGAATGAAGGATATCATTGCTGATGTCAGATGGATCGTAGTTGAAAGCAAATACCAGAAAGACATTTACTTATGTTTTATTGACTACTCAAAAGCATTTGATTGTGTGGATCATAACAAATTATGGATAACACCAAGAGAATGGGAATTCCAGAACACTTGTTTGTACTCTCGAGGAACCTGTACATAGACCAGGTGGCTGTCATTCAAACAGAACAAGGGGATACTGCATGGTTCAAACTCAAGAAGGGAGTGTGTCAGGGTTGTATCCTTTCACCATACTTATTCAACTTGTATGCTGATCAAATAATCTGAGAAGCTGGACTAGATGAAGAAAAATGTGGCATCAGGATTGGAGGAAGACTCGTCAACTACCTTTGATACAGAAATGACATAACTATGCTTACTGAAAGTGAGGATGACTTGAAGCACTTACTGATGAAGATTAAAGACTACAGTCTGAAGTATGGATTACACCTCAATATAAAGAAACAAAAATCCTCACAACTGGATCCAATAAATAGCTTCACAATAAATGGAGAAAAGATTGAAGTTGTCAAAGATTTCATGTTACTTGGTTCTACAATCAACACCAATGGAAGCTCCAGTAAAGTCATCAGATGATGTATTGCATTTGGCAAATCTGCTGCAAAAGACCTCTTTCAAGTGATGAAGAGCAAAGATATCTCCTTGAAGACTAAAGTGTGCCTAACCCAAGCCATGGTGTTTTCAATTGCCTCATAAGCATGTGAGAACTGGAAAATGATAAGGAAGACCTAAGAAGAGTTGATGCTTTTGAGTTGTGGTATTGGAGAAGAATGCTAAGAGTATCATGGTCTGCTAAAAGGACTAACAAATGTTACCTGGAAAAGTGGAGCTGGAATGCTCCTGGAAGTGAGAATGGCCAGACTTCGTCTCACCTACTGTTTTCATGTTGTCAGAAGGAACCATTCCCTGGAGAAAGATATCGTGTTTGGTTAAGTGGAGGGTAAATGAAGAAGGGGAAGACCCCCAATGAGATGGATAGACACAGTGGCTGCAATGATGGGCTCAGGTATAGCAAGGAACATGAGGCTGGCACAAGACCAGGCAGTGTTTCATTCTGTGGTACATAGGGTCGCTATGAGTTGGAAACGACTTGATGGCACTTAACAGCAACAAGAAGTAAAATTCTCTGAATTTAATTTCATCTTTGTGGTTTATAATATTTTTCCAAAATTCTACTCTTGAAATTTTATTCTTGTTGATTAAAGCTGTACTGACCCTGTTTTTACCTTTGGTGTAGGAAAAGTATGTGTGATTTACAATGGTGAAATTTAAAAACCTTGATAATCAGTTAATCAATTTCTTGTAGATCATTACTAAGTAGAAGGTCCTCAAGTATAACGTCACTCTTTGATTCAAGTGTGATATAGTAAAAAGTGTCCAGATCCCAGGGCTAGACAGACAAATTCTAGGACTGACTTTGCCCTTTACATGCTGTGGGACCCTGGGCAAGTGTCTTACTCTCTCTGGCTCTTTCCTATAAACCTGGGTAGATGCTTCTTATACTTTTCTACTTGACAGGGTTGTTGAGGGCATAAAATGATTTCATCAATAAGAAAATGCTTTTTAAAAAATAGCCAATTTCAATATATCACAAGATAATTTTTATTGTCAAATAAGATAAAAAGTATGAAGGCCCTTTGATAGTCTTATGTAAATTGTCAGTTGCCCTTGTGTTGTTGTTGTTGTTATGTGCCGTCGAGTCGGCCCCGACTCATAGCGACCCCTCCTTGGGTTTCCGAGGCAGTATCACTACGGAAGTAGGATTGCCCAACCTTCCTTCCGAGGAGTGGCTGGTGGGTTTGAACCGCCAGCCGTCTGGTTAGCAGGTAAGTGTCTTAGCCACTATGCTACCAGAGCTGTCAATTAATCTTTCTTGCCCTGTTATCTCATTTGAATGATAAGCCCATTCAAGCTCTTTTTATCACTAAAATTCTATGGTTCTAGGACTGATTTACTGTCAGATATGATTACTATTACCCATGTCATATCAGTCAGAATCACAGAAAGAGAGAGAATAAAAAAAGAGCAGTGCCTAACACTGAAGGAGCACTAGGAGTTCTTGAGTCCAGCAACAGCTTTGGAATTGCCTAGGTTTATGAGCTCTGGTGTCACAGTGGTTAAGGCATTTGGCTGCTAACCATGAAGATTGGCATTTAAAATCCACTAGCTGCTTTGTGGTGGGAAGATAAGACAGCCTGCTTCCATAAGGATTTATAACCTTGGAAGCTCTATGGGGCAGTTCTACTCTGTCCCACAGGGTCACTATGAATAGAAATCAACTAAATGGCAGTGGGTTTTGATTTTATTTCTTTATTTATTTCTTTTCTTTCTTTCTTTCTTTTTTTTTTTTTTTTTAGGTTTGTGGTCTTATGCAAGTTCTGTCCCCTTTTGGAAGGAGTTCTGATAGCATAGATGTTAAGGCATTTGTCTGCTAACCAAAAGATCAGTGGTTCGAACCCTCTAGCTGTTCCATGGGGGAAGAAAAATGAAGTGGATCTGCTTCCATAAAGATTTACAGCCTTGGAAACCCAATAGGGATCACTATGAGTTGGAATTGACTTGATGACAGTGAGTTTGGTTTTATGTTTTTCTTCTTTTGGAGTCTCTGCAGCCTGAAAAATAAAAAGAAAAGTTGAGCTGCATTAATATAGAGCAGCTATTTGCTGTTTATGCACATCTAGTGTCTATTCCTCCTTCTTCTTTTATGACTCCCAAGCACTGTTTTGGGGAACCAGCCCTCCTCTAGTCCATAGGGTTAATATGGCACTGACCCCATTTCCTGGAACCCCATGATGCCTAGAACACAGGACGCAGGCTTGGCCAATGAACTGCCTACATTTTTCAGGCCACAGTGGATGACTCAGGGATGAGCATCCACCCAAAACAGTCCAATGAACTGAGATCCCAGGTCCTCATGGAACTATTAGGAAAGAAATGGTTTTTCCTAATAGGATTGCTAGTTGTAGAGATGATAAAAATCTGGACTCACCCTGGTGACCATCTTTCTACCACATGGGAAGAGCTCCCTGAGAATGAAACCAATTCAGAAGAAAGCAAAGGAGGGCAGAGAAGAGGGCTGATAACACTGTCTGGGCTCCTAGATCCAGCCCTATGAGGACATTCACCCAAAGTTACATAAAACCATTAATCAAGTTTTCTGCTGAGCTAGCTTGAGTTGGATTTCTGTTACTTGCCAGCAAAGGGGTTCTAATTAATACATAAAGTTTTCAAACTTTCCATGTAGGGTCCTGGAAGTTCTCAAGAGGTACTTTGGGAGTCAAAGGAGCAAGGCTAGGGAAGAAAGTCAAAGGAGCAAGGCTAGGGAAGAAAGTCAAAGGAGTAAGGCTAGGGAAGAAAGTCAAAGGAGCAAGGCTAGGGAAGAAAGTCAAACTCACAGAGTTGCTGGGCTTACAGTATTTAAACAAAGCTCCTTTCCCTTTGTTTGTTTTGCGTACTGTGCTGCCATGTGACATTTGTTCTGAAGGCAAGGCTCCAAGCACATTTAAGCTCATGGTTTCTTAGTCCTCTCTTCTTCTGAAATTCAAATAAAATATTTTTAAGAAACAGATGTTATTGACCTTAACACCTCCTAGGGTAGAAGACAAACTCAAAGATCTAAAGTTGAGAAGGGAAGGACTGTACACAATTTGGGAGCCTTTGTCTTGTCTAAAAAAACAGCACAGCTCACCCCTAGCTGATACAAGCCCAAGGATGCCAAACATTTTGGTTTTTTAAGAGATGCTAGATACATAGATTTTTATTTAGAAGTCTTCTGATTGTTAATTCTTCACCACTAATTAAATAAAATTTTTAACCACATGTGAGGTAAACAAATGACATCTTCAAATTAAATTCAAAATGTGAACCACACTGTATGGCTCCCTTACAGAGTTCATAGGTGCTTCATGGGGTGTCCGAGTTTCATGACATCGCATGATACACAGGGTATGCATGTGTACATGTATGTTTTCCAGGGAGAGGATCCAGAACTTTCAGTTAGATTCTTCTAAGGGTCTCCATAACCAGAAAGCATTAAAAATTAATATGTTCTACCAAGAGAAGATTATCTCAGAAGTGTTACCAATTGTGTTTTACATTTTGACTCAAATACTGTTTCTCCAATATTCTTTTCTATTTGAGCTAAAAGGTCAGTCCCTCTTCTCGGTGTCCCTCTTTTTCCCCCAACAAGAAAGAACATTACATTACCATCGATATTTACTGTGCTCAGCCAGCAGAGAAATAAAACGTTCATGGGCCGTTAATCCAGCTTTAACCCTCAGCAGAATTTACCTCTGCCTACCCCTGTGACTAGGCAGGTCATAGACAAGCATAATTTGTTCTTGGTTGGGGGTGGGGTGGTTGCAGGACAACTGCACACCAGCTGCTATGAGAAGCCAGCCATATCTACTCCAATTCACCACAGAGCAACTGACACCAGCAGAGATTCATTTGCTGGCTCATTCCTTCATTCATTCACTCATTCATTCATTCAGCAAAGCACATAAGCACAATGAAGACTTCCTATATATGAATGAGAAACTGACTTGCCATTCAAGAAAACAAAGATGTTATAGCCCCGTCTTCAAGAAATTCATTGTCTAAGTTATGAAAAAAAACATTTTTTTCTTGTAATATTATGCCTTTCCATTTATTCTGTAGACCCACTCCTATTAACTTATTTGATCCTCTCACTTGCCCTAGAGACCAGCAAGGAAGAGGAAATTATTCTCATTTTACAGATGAAGAAACTAAGGCCACATAGGATTAAATTGGGTCAGATCTAGAGTCACTGTTAGCCTAAATGAAAAAGTTGTAAACTCCGTGAGAGGGAAACTAATTTCTGCCCAATGAATGAGATCTATAAAGATATCAAACATCACTTATCTTCTGAAGGTATGGTAGTTAAAGTTAACTTGGCTGTGCCATTGTTTTGAGAGATTTGGCAGCTGGATGTAGTTATTCCCCACGATGAGATTGTAATAACTTCCATCGTGGAATCTGCTGTGAGCACCACACAGCAGATTGTGGTGAAGGGGAGTTGCCTTTGGTGTGTGGCCTGCTTCCAGTATTTACAGCTAAGTTTTAAAAAATGTCTCCAGCTTTTTGGCACCTTTGGATCCTTCATTTGACCAAGTATACATGTCTGGTTCTTGGACTGGAACAGAGAGGCCTGAGTGTTGTCTGCCGATCCTGGGATTGTTCCTGAACTTGAACCAGTGGCCTGTCATGTTGTCTGTGATCTTGGGATTGTGCCATTTTACCTGCCAACCTTGGGTTAATCAGTCTCAGCAGCCAGTAGCTGCATGAGTCAGAAGAAGCCTTCAACTCCAATGGGCCTGGAATAAGAGGCAGAACTGAAGCCCAAGGTCAAGAGGACTTCACCCAGTCCCTAGAGCCGGCACTCCAAATTTGGACTTCTAGAATTCTAGACTGTAAAAAAATGAATTCCTGTTTGTTAAAACCATCCACTTGTGGTATTTCTGTTATAGCCACCAGACAACCAACACTGAAGGAAAATTTAAAAAGAAAAGTGCTCTTAATTAAAAAGAGAGCACTGGCTATCCATCGAAGGTAATGAAAACAGAGCAAGGGCCTCATAGATATCATCCCACATTACTATGAGGGGAACTATTACTATTGATGTGATTAATAACTGTAATTTTTTAAATACTTACCCTGTCTAGGATGACCAACTCTCCTAGACTCTAGGATTAGAGAGTTCTCTGGGCTGTGAGACTTTTAGTGTCAAAGTCAAGATAGTCTTAAGTAAACTGTGGCCAGTGAGTCTCCTTACCTATGTTACACAAAATGTCACAGTGCTGCATATGTCCTCTTCCTCTTCCCTCCCAGAACCCGAAGCTAAGGTGAAATTAGGCTCATTTAACAGAAGAAGAAACTGCTTTTCTAGTTGATGAAATGCCTGACTGAAGCAGCAAGCCCAGGTTTAATCCAGGTCCATCTGACTACAAAGTCCAACATCTTCTGATGATGAAACACTAGCTCTTTTGAGGTAAAAATTGATTCCTCTCTTTAAAAATAAAATTGTATATATATAATTCCAAATTATTTTGCATGGTAGGGAGACCAGACTCTCAACAGTGGGAAGTGAGAGAGGTGCTGGGAGGAAAGAACTTTCTGTTTTGTTCTCCACTCTCCTCTCACTGTTCAGTGTTGTACCCAGCACACAGTCATCATTTAGTCAATACTTGTTGAAATTGTGCTTGAGTGTTAGATTCTTTGGGCTCTGAAGAGATCTTTTAGCCACCTTCAATTCATTGCACATGCTCTACTCATTCACAGGCCCGGTTTAAATTTTAAAATATATACATTTGTACATTTTCCCTACTCACAAAAAATGCAACCATTGCCATGGCATTAGATCTGACTCATAGTGACTCTTTGGGTTTCTGAAGTGGTATCCCTAAGGGAGTAGGTTGCCCATCCTTCCTTCTGGGGAGTGGCTGGTGGATTTGAACTACCAGCCTCCTGGTTAGCAGTCACATGCCTTAGGCACTATGCCACCAGAGCTCCCATTTTCCCTACTGGTATCTAAATTTGTTTCTGAACTGAATAATTTTCCACTCTTACTGCCCCACCCCCACCCTGTGGTGTTGTTGTTGTTATGTGCCGTCGAGTCAGCCCTGACTCATAGCGACCCCTCCTTGGGTTTCTGAGGCAGTATCCCTACGGAAGTAGGATTGCCCAACCTTCCTTCCGAGGAGTGGCTGGTGGGTTTGAACTGCCAGCCTTCTGGTTAGCAGTCAAGTGCCTTAGCCACTATGCCCCCACCCTGTACCACACCATAAAATCAATCTAGAGAACACGGATGCCTTCAATCTAAAACAGAACACTCTCCTCTTCCTTTTATTTTCATCATAGAAATCATCACTGTCTGTCATTTTCCCATGTATGTACCTGTTTATTTGTCTATTCTCAGTCTCCTCTAGAAGGTACTGCATCCTATTCTGTGTTCTATATCTCAAGAGTGACACATGTAAATTGGATGTGTCCATAGGACAGAATTCAGGAATTGAAAAGAAGGGAAGCAGTGGGATATCTGAAATGGCTGGAAGAACTTATACTATGAAGCCTGAAAGTAAAATGACTCAGGGTGAGTAGCTAGAAACTGACTCTAAACATCTAAAAAGCTGCCATTTAGAAGAAGATTCCAACTTTATGCTGAATGGATACAGAAGATAACTGTAATCAAGACTCAGGGTGAAAAACAAAAACAAACAAACAAAAAAAACTCAGGATCACCAAGGGATACTGAGACCACAGGTGTTGAAAGGAGACAAGGATCTTCCCTCAGAGCCAGCCAAGAGAGAAAACGTACCCCTAGAGCTGGTACCCTGAATTTGGCCTTCTCCCTCTTAATTTGTGAGAGAATAAATTTATGTTTGTTAAAGCAAAAAAAAAAAAAAAAGACTCAGGCAGGAGCAGAAAAAGCTTTCTAACCATCTGAGATAGGCAATTTTAGAAAGAGTTTCCTTGGAAGATAGTGACTCTCCAACGAGAAAGATACTTAGCTTTAAGGCAAGATGTCTCCCTGTCAGGAATAACATAAGAGGAATTTTGCAATGAGTGGGATGTTGGATGTCTCAAGTCACCACTGCATCTGTGACTCTGTGACTAAATAAATTCAGGGAGTTAGTAGCTCCTTGCCCTTCTCCACAAACACTTTGCTTGTCCTCTCCTTTCCCCTTTCTTCCTTCATCTTGACAAAAAACACTAGTAGCAGAAGAATCCTTCAACAGCATGAACCATCTGCAATGTTTAGTGGAGGTGGAGGGAGCACACAAGAATTAACTTTGAGGAGTTGGGGCTCACACAGCAGACAAAGGAACTTCATTTTTCTCTAAAGCATGAAGGAATTAGATCATTCTTGCCTGAAATCACTTATCCCAAGTCCCACCTCTGACTGTTCTTTACTGACTAATCACAAGAGAATTACTTATCTCCCTGAACCTCAGTTTCCTCAACTGTGATTGGAGATGATGACCACAGTACTTATACCTCAAAGGATGACAGTGAGAATTAAATAAGATAACAGATCTAAAGCACAGTGCCTTACCCATAGAAATCACTAAATTACAAAAATCAATGTGTTACTTTCAACGTTATCATCATTACCAATATTATATCCACAAAACAATGACAAAGGCCTGAAGACATTCGATCATGGGAAAAAAGCAGATCAGGAGATCATAGTTTAAGTACCAGTTTGGCCCTTTATTCACTATATGAACTTGAACAAGTACTTAACTACTTGGAGTTTGTTTTATCATTACATAGAGAGCCAGCCAGCCAGCCAGACATACAGATATGTTTTTTTTTTTTTTTTTTTCAAAAAAAAAAAACTTTAATCACAACTATTCCACCATCATTTTTTTTTTTTTTTTTTTTTTTTTTTTTTTTTTTACATTTTTCTGATATTTAACAGGGAGATTTTTCAGATTTACATGAAATCATGGCTCTTTGTCATGCAAATAGTAATAAGTTTTATACATGTGAAGAGATGCCTAATATAAAACCCTGACTAACTAACAACAAAATAAAGCACCTTACAGTCCATGAACCACTTTCTCCTCTAATAACACAAGTAACCCAGAGGCAAAGGAAAGATACTTTACAGATAAAAAAATCCAAACTCCTTTTCAGGCCCTTCTTTTTGCTAAAAGGGCTAAGACTAAAGCAATGTTCTTGTCTAATCTCCTGGAGGACATTCTTGGTAAATATTTACACCCACACCTCATTGGTTAAGGAACTCAGGTGGTGAAGTAGATAAAGCATTTTGCTGCTAACCAGAGAGTCATCAGTTCAACTCCATGGAAGGAAGATGGGGTAATCTATTTGACATGGTTAGATTCCAAAGACCAGGTGATTATGCAAAAATCAGAGTCATGCAAAAATGGAGGATAAGCACAACAGATCAAATAACATCATTACATAACTGTCAAATTACAGCATTAAGTAACTGTCAAATCACATCATTATGTAACTGTCAAATCACTGAGAATCATGCTCCAGCCAAATTGACACATAATCTTAATAATCACAGCCAGTGTTACTCTCGCCTAGCACCTTGGCATTCAGGTAGCTCCTGGCACCTTGCCAGATGTAAGCTGTTAATGCATAAAATAGTTGCATAGTAGATTTTTTTTTACTATTGTTGCAAACTAAAAATAAAAGATCAGATTATGAAAGAGTTGATTAGTGAGAAGTAGGTGTATTGCATTTCTTATGGGGGTTTGGAGATCCTATTGTCATTTTGAATATGGCAGGCAAGACTCTTGCATACATCACAGGAGAGCTGGCATCTCTGACCTTCACCTACTAAATGTCAACAACACCCCTCTATTGTAACCAACTCAATGCCCCTCTAATCCCAAATGCTTCCTGGAGGAAGGGCAATATTGTGCAAGGGAAGAACCACTGTTAGGGAAAGGGTTCATAAGAATGGGTTACAGCCATCTCAAAAGCTTCATTATAGGCCCCTACACATTGGTATAGCCTTATCCCCATCATATCCAATCTTTTACCCTATACTCTTCTGCTTTTCAAACACTCATTTAGCAGTTACTGTGTGCCAGGTACTATTTTCCATGCTGAGAACATAGAAATGAATATGAAAGGCAAAGTTCCTGCCCTTTGGACATTATAATCAAGTCAGAAAAGACAGGCAAAATGAATATATAATACAATTTCATGTAGAGATAGAAGAAATAAAGTAAGGGAAATAAAGAGAGAGTTACCAGCCAAGAGAGAGAGGAGGAAATTATTATCAATAGAGTTGTCAGAAGAAGCTTCTTGAAGGAGGAGACATCTGAGTCAGGGAAGCAGTCCTGAAAAGATCTGGGGAAAAGCATAGGGAAGCACAAGAACGGGGATCCAAAGCAAGAATAGCCTGAGACCAGCAAGAGAACAGTGTTACTGGAGTAGAGTAAACAAGGTAGAAATGGAGGGCATTGTGTTAAACTGGGTTCTCTAGAGAAACAAAATCCAGCAAAGCTTATATATATATATAAAGAGAGAAAAAAATTTATCTTAGGAAAATGGCTCACAAACATATAGAAGCCGGCAAGTCCAAAGTCCCTGGAGCAAACGTCAGGCTGGAGACTTTTCCTAGCTTCCGCAACCACAGGGGCCGAGAAGCTCAAGGCTGAAAGGCAATACACTGGCTGTTGACTCCAATGAATGAGGACGAATCCAAGATCTCCAGGCCGAACGGTAGACTGCTCACTCACGGACAGTTGTAGGCAGCACAACAGAATCTCGATCCACAGAAGAATGTCTCTCTTCCCAGGATGTCCCTGGATATCCTGGAAGCAGGCCACACCCTTAGGGAAACTCCCCTTGAGCAGATTGGCCACTCAGAACACAGTCATCTGATCCCATCATGGGAACAACCACACAGAACTCAGGTCCGGCCAAGTTGACACACAGCTTCAACTATCACAGTCCACCCCTTGTCAACTTGGCAGTTGTACACATCTTCTTAACCATATACAATTTCTAAATAAGGACAATTATAGAGTCATATTTGTGCCTAACATGATACGCTAACACACATACAACCAAAATGCATTAACCTTATTTACATTTCATAGTTTATAACAGAAGGAAACAAAAATATTTGATGCACATATACAATGAAGAAATATAACAATCACAGTCCTCATTTCTGCAGCTGGTCACATGGTCATAGCTGATATTCAGAACTACCTTCTTCCACCACCCATTCTATATTTCCCTTGCCCTCAGCAAGCACCTCAGCTGGTCGTGGTTCTTTGCCTGGTGGGGTGACCCAAACCCTCATTCCTGAAGGGTCTGGGCCATTAGCAGTCATATCAGAATTGGGTTGCTGTAATTTTCCATTGACTTTAATCACAGGGCATGGTAGTTACTAAGAGACATCCTAAAGAATCTCCTGTATTCCAGACATATTAGTCTTTACCTCCATTATGTAAAGCCAACCCAATTTCCCCTTGGTAATCAGGATCTATCACACTAGATAGCACAGTAATGCCCTTCTTCATCTGTTGATCCAGAGGTAAGAGGAGGCCAAAATGGCTGGGAGGCATTCTTAATTTCCAGTTCAATGCAATCAGTATTGTGTCTCCAGGTGGGAGTGTTCCTCCCTTTGGGACTAAAATCTCCAGACCTGCAGAGCATAGGGTAGCAGGGACAGGAAGCAAAATTTTTTTGAGTGGATTACTAGGGGTAATAGTGAGTGGTACCACTCCTGTTTCCACCCCTTGGTTCCTGGACCCATGAATCCTGGCTATTGGAGAAACAGAACTATATATTGGACTCTGGTTTAGAGCATATACAGCCTCCTGAAGAACATTGCCCCAACTCTTCAAGGTATTGCCACCTAGCTGGTGTCATATTTGTGTTTTTAAGAGGCCATTCCATCATTCTATCAAGCCAGCTGCTTCAGGATGATGGGGAACATGGTATGACCAGTGAATTTCATGAGCATAAGCCCATTGCTGCACTTCATGTGCTGTGAAATGGGTCCTTTGATCCAAACCAATGCTGTGTGGGATACCATGATGGTGGATAAGGCATTCTGTAAGTCCATGGATGGTAGTTTTAGGAGAAGCATTGCGTGTAGGGAAGGCAAACCCATATCCAGAATAAGTATCAATTCCAGTAAGAACAAAACACTGTCCTTTCCATGATGGAAGTGGTCCAATGTAATCAACCTGCCACCAGGTTGTTGGCTGATCACCCTGAGAAATGGTTCCATATTGTGGACTCAGTGTTGGTCTCTGCTGTTGGCAGATTGAGCACTCAGAAGTGGCGGTAGCCAAATCAGCCTTGGTAAGCAAGAGCACATATTGCTGAGTCCATGCATAACTCCATCCCTGCCACCATGGCCACTATGTTCATGAGCCCATTGAGCAATAACAGCAGTAGCTGGGGAAAAAGGATGACTGGTTTCCACTGAATGGGTCATCCTATCCAACTGATTGTTAAAGTCCTCCTCAGCCGAGGTTGCATTTTGGTGGGCATTCACATGAGACACAAATACCTTTACTCCTTTGGTCCATTCAGAGAGATCTATCCACATACCTCTTCCCCATACATCCTTATCATCAATCTTCCAATCATGCTCCTTCCAAGTCCCAGACCATCCAGCTAAGCCATTAGCCACAGCCCATGAATCTGTATATAATCACACATCTGGCCATTTCTTTTCCATGCAAAGTGAACAGCCATATGCACGGCTCAAAGTTCAGCCCATTGGGAGGATTTCCCTTCACCACTGTCCTTTAAGGAAGTCCCAAAAAGGGGCTGCAGTGCCGCTGCTGTCCACTTTTGAGTGGTGCCTGCATATCACGCAGAACCATCTGTAAACCAGGCATGAGTTTTCTCTTTCTCAGTCAACTGATCATAAAGAACTCCCCATGAGGCCACAGGTGCAGAGTGGGACAGGGAAGGTAATGTGACTGCAGTGGAGACCATAGGCATTTTGGCCACTTCCTCATGCAACTTACTTGTGCCTTCAGGCCCTGCTTGAGCCCGATCTCTTATATACCACTTCCATTTAATGATGGAGTGCTGTTGTGCATGTCCAATTTTATGACTCTGTGGGTCAGACAACACCCAGTGCATGATGGGAAGCTCAGGCCTCATGATGACTTGGTGGCCCATGGTTAGGCATTCAGTCCCTACTAAAGTCCCGTAATAAGCCAAAAGCTGTTTCTCAAAAGGAGAGTAGTTATCTGCGGAAGATGTCAGGGCTTTGCTCTAATACCCCAAGGATCTGCAGTGCAATTCACCAATAGGAACCTGCCAAAGGCTCCAAACAGCATCTCTATCTACTACAGACATTTCAAGCACCATTGGATCAGCCAGATCATATGGCCCAAGTGGCAGAGCAGCCTGCACGGCAGTCTGAACCTGTTGCAGA
Organism: Orycteropus afer afer; assembly: GCF_000298275.1. NCBI lineage: Eukaryota > Metazoa > Chordata > Mammalia > Tubulidentata > Orycteropodidae > Orycteropus > Orycteropus afer. The sequence goes on along the minus strand of NW_006921697.1, from coordinate 8,461,703 downwards.
ACCTTCTGTTGTTCTGGGCCCCACTCAAAACTAGCAGCTTTCCAAGTCACTTGATAAATAGGCCACAGCAACACACCCAAATGAGGGATATGTTGCCTCCAAAATCCAAAGAGACCCACCAGATGTTGTGCCTCCTTTTTA
>NW_006921697.1:8459912-8460472 GCF_000298275.1 Orycteropus afer afer | reverse complement strand
GATTATTTCCTTTTCCCCAATGAACAGTCACTCTAGTAAAAGGCCTCAGATCCCTTTGGGGAAGGCTAGGAGAAAGACTGACATTATAGATTTTTTGCAATGTAGTAGGGTACTTCCTCAAAGGGACCTGGCCTTCCCTTCATTCAAGGAATTGTGGCTCTGTGGACTGACTCAAGTCTGGGAATTGATTGAGAGGTGGTGACTCTGTATTCTGGCAATTCAATTTAGTTATTCACATGACCTAGAATTCTTCTATCTATCAGATCAAGTAAATATTTAGTAGGCTTGCCATATATTTCACTACTAGGAACACCATGAGCAAGTAGCCAGTGCCATAATTCCACATGAGTCAGACTATTCTGATTAATGTTCCAGCTCTGCTGTCCAATATGGTAACCATGTCCACCTTGCCTTTGTTGATTAATTGCTGCCACTTGGCCCCTACTACCACAGGGTCCAATCAGACCCATTGTAGTTAAGTGTTTTAGTTCAATTAGGGCAGTTCCCACTGTCAAATCAGGTTTACATAAAATAGCAATCACAGCAGTCTTCAAGGATGC
>NW_006921697.1:8455803-8459202 GCF_000298275.1 Orycteropus afer afer | reverse complement strand
TTGGCAATTTAGCTGGCGTTGTAATTCAGCCACCCTTACAATAAGACTCTGGGTTTGGTTTTCAGCAATATCAGCTCTGTTATTAGAAGATATAAGGCTTTCTTTCAGAGCACAGCTGGAAGCAATGAGGTTTTTATGCGGTGCTTAAGCCAGGCTCAGCAGCTTTGAGCTCATCTCGCTCTTTCCCCAGTTTGTCCAGTGTAAGTAGGACCAAACAACCAGCTTCCTTATACTCCTCATTCTGACAAAATTGCAGAAAAGTATCAAATATCTGATCACCCAGAGTGTCACTTCTCACAAGTACTTGATCTATTGGTGGTGCTATTTTGCATATTAATTTTGCCACCTCATGCCACAGATTAGTAGGGCCCTCTTTAATAGCAGACGTAGAGTCGCTAAATGTCATTAAAATTAATCAAATTGGAAAACCAATCTAGGAAGCCCATCCTTGTGATTTTGTCTCTCTAGAACCACTCCCGGTACCAAATGTGTTAGACTGTGTTCTCTAGAGGAACAAAAACCAGCAAAGCTTATATATATATATATAAAGAGAGAGAGAAATTTATCTTAGGAAAATGGCTTACAAATGTAAAGAATCTGGCAAGTCCAAAGTCCTTGGAGCAAACGTCAGGCTGAAGGCTTTTCCTAGCTTCCATAACCGCAAGGGCTGAGAAGCTCAAGGCTGGCAGGTAGTACACTGGCTGTTGACTCCAACGAATGATGAATCCAAGATCTCAGGCCAAACGGTAGACTGCTCACTCACGGACAATTGTAGGCAGCACAACAGAATCCTGATCCACAGAAGAATGTCTCCCTTCCCAGGATGTCCCTGGATATCTTGGAAGCAGGCCACACCCCTAGGGAAACTCCCCTTGAGCAGATTGGCCACTCAGAATGCAGTCATCTGATCCCATCATGGGAACAACCACACAGAACTGGGCTCCAGCCAAGCTGACACACACAGCTCCAACTGTCACAGGATGAAGTCTGAAACGTTAGCAGGAGCCTCATAGGTCCCCAGGTTTTTTCATACCTCCATTCCTTTGTCCTAGAAGTTCCACCTTCCTGGAATAGCCCTCTCATTCTTACCACTTAGAAGATTCCTTTTCATCTTCCAAAACTTGGTTTAATTATGTTCTCCATGAAGCTTTCCCTGATTTTCATAGACTATCACTAACTACCCCCTTTCTTATTTTTACTATCTTGTATATATATTGTGCATGATGGTTTCTCAATATCCTGTTGAGTTGGTCCAGTGTAACTCCTCCCACTTTCTAGAGAAGGAGACTGGGACCCAAAAGTTCACGTCTCCTCTGTGGTTGGCATTAGCACTGGAACTCAACCCAGGGTTGCTGGCTCCTAGTCCACTGTTTTGTCCATTCTAACACTCTTCCCCAAGGCTGGGGCACCAGAGACCCAGAATGTATGCCTGGGGCAGGGCCTCATCATGGTTTGGACTTTTCTTCCCTAATGGTCTAGGCCTCTTTCCTCAGTAACTAAAGTCCATATCAATTTAAAAAGAGGAAAAGTATTTCATTCTCTAACAAGTATCTGGGTGATGTTCAAAAACAGACAGCACTGTGTTCCTGAGCCAATTTCTATTCTAGGCACAGCCAGTGACTCACTGGCGACCTTGGACAAAAAGGAGGTAACCTTTATTCTTCTGACAAGTTCCTAATTCTCAGAACCCAGAGTCAAGAACAACACAGTTTTGACATTTCCCCAGGCCCAGAGCCTGAAAGAGCCCTCCAGAGATCAGCAGTCATCCCCTCCAACATTCAACATGTTTTGACAAACCTATTTCAGGCAGAAGTCACCAACTGGAATATGACCTTTGAATTATCAGTCAATATAGATAAAATTTAAGTGGCTCTTTCAAGATCATCTTGCTAATGAGTGGTGGGAGTAGGACTAGGACAGAGACATCATAATTCCCAGTGCAATACTAATGACAGGTCACCTGACAGCTTCTCTGTAAGTGTAAGGTATGCCCAGAAGTACACAGAGTCTAGCACTGGTCTAGTTGGAGCTAATTTCCACTTTGCAAAGAATTAGTGTCCCTTTCTCCATATTCAAAATAACTACCCAAAAACAAAATACTGTAGGCATATAGAACATGCCTGTGTATGTTCAATCAATATCTAATAAGTGCTTATTGCATCAGGCATGGGGCAGTGATGGTTCGATATGGATATGGTAGAATTATTGTCTTCTATGAGGGAGACCTGGATTTGACTTTCAGCTAAAAAAAAAAAAACAAAAAAACTGGAGTACATCTGAAGTGGGCTTAGGACATGGATCCTCCAAGAATTTCCAGATGGGTGGGAACACTGATGTTCGTGGGAAGGTACGGTCAGTACCACTGCCCTCACTTCTTACAGTGACTTGCTTAGTCTTGCAAACTCTGTTCCTCCACCCCAACTCTTCAGGCTTATCTCACCTCTCTCCACTCTTTCTACTCTGTTCTCCATCCATAAAGATCTTTCAATTGTTCAAGTATGCCATGTTTAGGGTGGTTGTATATACTATATCTTCTGCTTAATTTTTTTCCTATCATTTCTCAGAGAAATTTCCCTTGATCCTCTAGACTTGGTCAGGGTCAGGTCTCCAGTTATTGACTCCCCTAGCTTCTGTAGTTTTCCTTCACAGTTTCCATCCCAATTATATTTCAATAAATATTTGTGGAATTGTCTCTTTGATGTCTGCCTCCTCCACTAGACTGTAAGTTCCAAGAGGATAGCACTATGAATCAACTCACTGCCATTGAGTTGATTCTGACTCTATAGCGACCCCCTTTGGGTTTCTGAGGCATTTAATCTTTGTAGAAGTAGGTTCCCCAGTCTTCCTTCCACAGAGTGGCTGATGGGTTTGAACCACCAACCTTCTGGTTAGCAGTCAAATGCCTTAGGCACTGTGTCACCAGAGTCATTTTATATCAGTGCACTCATCTGTCAATGGAGGGCTTGTGTATTGCTATGATTATGAGCAGGTTTCAATATTGCTTCCTAAGGTGGACTAGGAAGAATGGCCTGGTAATCTACTTCCAAAATCAGCCAATGAAAACCCTATGGATCATAATGGTCCAATTTGCAAATGATAACAGGGACAGTGCATGAATGAGCAGCATTTCATTCCATTGTACATGGAGTCGTCATGAGCTGGGCCAGATTCTACAGCAGCTAAAAATAACATTACATCAAGCATGGTGTTGGGTGTTGTTCAAATAGCTTTCAAGAAGTCATAGTGCGTGAGTGACCAATATGGCAGCATTGAGGATGAGAAAGACAGAGAGAGTTACATGTGCAGTACAAACAACAAATATGAACCCCTTTGCATATACAATACTGAGTTGTCAATGAAAGCAAACATGGGTATAGGGACGGATAGATGGGTGAACAA
>NW_006921697.1:8441886-8454925 GCF_000298275.1 Orycteropus afer afer | reverse complement strand
AAAAAAAAAAAAATAAATAAAATGGCTGGGGAAAAAAAAAAAAGAAGTCATAGTGCTATCCTCTTGGAACTTACAGTCTAGTAGAGGAGGCAGACATCAAAGAGACAATCCCACAAATAATTATTGAAATATAATTGGGATGGAAACTGTGAAGGAAAACTACAGAAGCTAGGGGAGTCAATAACTGGAGACCTGACCCTGACCAAGTCTAGAGGATCAAGGGAAATTTCTCTGAGAAATGATAGGAAAAAAATTAAGCAGAAGATATAGCATATACAACCACCCTAAGCATAGCATACTTGAAGAACTGAAAGATCTTTATGGCTGGAGAACAGGGTAGAACGAGTGGAGAGAGGTGAGATAAGCCTGAAGAGTTGGGGTGGAGGAACAGAGTTTGCAAAACTAAGCAAGTCACTGTGAGAAGTGTGGGCAGTGATACTGACTGTACTGTCCCATGAACATCAGTATTCCCACCCATCTGGAAATTCTTGGAGGATCCATGTCCTAAGCCCACTTCAGATATACTCCAGTCCCTAGGGTATGACTTGCTCACTTGCCCAAGAACAGAATATCTTTCACTATCCTTCCTCTGTAATGATAATTACAGATGATTGGAGTAGGAAATAATCTTATTTATTATTATATTTCATGGATATGTATATGTGTGTGTGTGTATATATACATATATGTGTGTATATGTATATATGTTGTGTATATTCATTAATATTAATAACAAATGCACTATTTATTATATATATCAGTTATTTAGGATCTCTGAAGGCATTAGATTGCTAACCAAAATGTCAGCAGTTCAAATCCACCAGCTGTTCTGAGGGAGAAAACCTTATAGGGGTCACTATGAGTTGGAATTGACTCGATGGCAGTGGATTTGTTAGTTCCTATCAGCTATTTATTTTGACAAGTAGAAACATTTCAAAGTAAAAACTTTTTATATTTTTTCAACTATGCATCACCATCATTTCATTAAGACTTGGCAGGGATAGGATTTAACCAAAAATTTCAGGAGAGAAAAGATCTATTTTGAATTAAAAATAGAAATTTTTAATTCTGTTAAAATTTTATTTTGAATGAGAAATAGATAGTAGAAATAAAAGATTTACCGCATCATTTCCACCATACACAGATAGACCAGCACTGGGACCACTGGTCTAGAGCTCCACTATTTAATAGAGTGGCTCCTGGCCGTAGAGGGAAGGGGGCTATTGACTCCTTGAAATGTAAAAATGGACATTAAAATGAGCTGTAAAATACATACTGGATTTCAAAGTTTTCTTAAGAAAAAAATGTAAAATATCTCATTAATAATTATATATTGATGACATGTTTGAAATAATATTTTTGATATATAAAGTTAGTATTAAAATTATTTTCATGTTTTTTTTAAATTAGTTTTTGATGGAGTCACTAGAAAATATACAATTTTTCTCAAATAGAAAATGTTCTATTAAACAGGAAATTTAAAATTACCTGTGAGGCCACATTGTATTTCTATTGAACATTACTGGCTTAGAGTAACACTCTCATTGTATAGATAGAGAAATTCAAAGAGAGAATCTTTAAACAAAATATAAAAAGAAAACAATGGTTGCAGTGGGCTATGGATATGGTTGAAAGAGCATCAAGTAGAAATTAGGAAATAAGGTGTTTAAACTTGGTTCTGAGGCAAGTGGCTCGCCCTTGCTGGGCTTCAGTTTCCTCATATCTAAAATGAGGGAATTGGGTAGGATTGACTCTGAGGTCCCTGACAGAACTGACCCTGATTCTCTAGACTTCCCACCTCTGGTCAGACCATCACTCAGACTGCCCAGGGTTGGAGGCTAATTTCCCATCTTCAGAAGAATCCCCAAAGAAGAAGCCATGGAGAACCCCGTGGCTGACACATGTCAGAATGTCACAATATTATGTTCCCTGAGAACAGAGGCCTCCTGTCTTCATTGTATAATGGGAGCACTTCTAGAGTCAAAGCTGTCAGTCAATATTATTCCTTAGCACTGAACTCCTCTCTTTTGACAGAAGGTGCTCATCAGTAATAAATAAATAAATATAAATTATTGAACATTTACTTCGTCACCAACAATGGGCCCAATACTTAAATCCATTATCTCATTTAATCCTCTCAACTAACCTATCTGGTAAGTACTGCTATTGTTGCCTACTTTGCTGATGAGTAAAAGAAGGTAAATAATTTACCCAGGTAATAGAAATGGTGTGTATTTGTTGTTTGGTGCTGTCAAGTTGTTTCCAACTCATAGCAACCCTGTACACAGCAGAACAAAATACTGCCCAGTCTGGTGCCAGCTCCACAATACTTGCTATACTTGAGCCCATCACCACAGCTTCTTTGTCAATCCATCTAATTGACGACCTTCCCCTCCTTCGTTGACCGTCCACCTTATCAAGCATGACATCCTTCTCCAGGGAATGGTCCCTTCTGACAACATGACCAAAGTAGGTGAGACAAAGTCTGGCCATTCTCACCTCCAAGGAGCATTCCAGCTGCATTTGCTCCAGGACAGATTTGTTAGATCTTTTAGCCATCCATAATACTCTCAGCATTCTTTGCCATCACCACAACTCAAAAGCATCAACTTTTCTTCAGTCTTCCTTATTCATTGTCTAGCTCTCACATGCATATGAGGCAACTGAAAATACCATGCCTTGTGGCAGGAGTACCCTAGTCCTCAAGGAGACATATTTTCTCTTCAGTACTTGAAAGAGGTCCTTTGCAGCCAATTTGCCCAGTGCTATACATCGTCTCATGTCCTGACTGCTGTTTCCATTGGCGCCAATTATAAAACCAAGCAATGTGAAGTCTTTAACAACTTCAATCTTTTCTCTATTTATTGTGATGTTGCTTATAGGTCTAGTTGTGAGGATTGTTGTTTTCTTTATATTAAGATGTAATCCATATTGCACATTGTAGTCTTTAATATTCATTAGTAAGTGCTTTAAGTCATCTTCACTTTCAGCAAGCAAAGTTGTGTCATGAGCGTATCACAGGTTGTTAATGACTCTTCCTCCAATCCTGATACCACGTTCTTCTTCATATAGTCCAGCTTCTCAGATTATTTGCTCAGCATATAGATTAAATAAGCATGGTAAAATGATACAACCCTGAAGCACTTCCCTCTTGATTTTAAACCATGCAGTGTCCCCTTGTTCTGTTCAAACAACAGCCTCCTGGTCTACGTACAGGTTCCGCATGGATTCAATTAAGTGTTCTGGAATTCCCATTCTTCTCAATGTTACCCTTAATTTGTTATGATCCACACAATCAAATTCCTTTGCGTAGTAAATAAAACATAAGTAAACATCTTTCTGGTATTCTTTGCTTTGAGCCAAGATCCATCTGACATGAGCAATGATATCCCTCATTCCACGTTTTCTTCTGAATCCAGCTTGCATTTCTGGAAGTTCTCTGTCAATATATTGCTACAACCATTTTTGAATTATCTTCAGTAAGATTTTACTTACATGCAATATTAATGATATTGTTCAATAATTTCCACATTCTGTGGGATTACCTTTGTTTGGAATGGGTACAAATGTGGATCTCTTCCAGACAGTTGGCCAGGTTACTGTCTTCCAAATCTCTTGGCATAACCGACTGGGTGCCTCCAGGGTGGCATCCATTTTTGAAACATCTCAATGGGTACTCTATCAATTCCTGAAGTCTTGTTCTTCACCAATTCCTTCGGTGCAGCTTCAAATTCTTTCTTCAGTGCCATTGGTTCTTGATCATATGCCACTTCCTGAAATAGATGAAGATCAACTAGGTCTTTTTGGTACAATGACTCTGTGTATTCCTTCCATCTTCTTTTAACACTTCCTGCATCATTCAATATTTTGCCCATAGAATCTTTCTATATTACAACACAAGGCTTAAATTTTTCCCTCAGTTCTTTCAGCTTGAGAAATGCCAATCCTGTTCTTCCATTTTGGTTTTCTAACTCCAGATCTTTTCACATTTCATTATAGTAATTGGCTTTGTCTGCTCAAGCTGGTCTTTGTAATCTTCTTTTCAGCTCTTTTATCTTGTCAGTTCTTCCATTTGCTTTAGCTATTCTCTACTCCAGGGCAAGTTTCAGAATCTCTTCTGACATCCATTTTGGTCTTTTCTTTCTTTCTTGTCTTTTTAATGACCATTTGTTCTCTTCATGGTTGATGTTCTTAATGTCATCCCACAATTCCTCTGGTTTTCAGTCATTGGTGTTCAATGCATCAAATCTGTTCTTTAGATTGTCTCTCAATTCAGGAGGGATGTATTCAAGGTCATATTTTGGCTCTTGTTGACTTGTTTTAATAGTCTTCAACTTCAAGTTGAATTTGCATATGAGCAGTTGATGGTCTATTCCACAATCAGCTCCTGGCCTTGTTTTGGCTGAAGATATTGAGCTTTTCCATCACCTCTTGCCATAAATGTAGTCAATCTTATTCCTGTGTACTCCTTCTGGTGATGTCCATGTGTATAGCTGCAGTTTGTGTTGTTGAAAAAAGGTATTTGCAATGAATAAGTCATTGGTCTTGCAAAATTCTATAATGGGATCTCCAGTGTTATTTCTATCACCAAGGCCAAATTTTCCAACTACTGGTAATTCTTTTTTGTTTCCAACTTTTGCATGCTAGTCACCAGTAATAATTAATACATCTTGATTGCATGTTTGGTCAATTTCAGACTACAGAAGTTGATAGAAATCTTCAATTTCTTCATCTTTGGCTTTGATGGTTGGTGCATAAATTTGAATAATCATAGTATTAACTGGTCTTCCTTGTAGGCACATGGATATTATCCCATCACTGAGAACATTGTACTTCAGGACAGATTTTGAAACATCTTTTGTGATGATGAATGCCATGACATTCCTCTTCAAACTGTCATTCCTGGCATAGTAGATCATATGGTTGTCTTATTCAAAATGGCCAAAACTGGTTTATTTAAGCTCACTAATGCTTTAGATAGCAATCTTTATGTTTTCCATTTCATTTTCGACAATTTCCAATTTTCCTACTTTCATACTTTGTACATTCAATGTTTCAATTATTCATGGATGTTTGCAGCTGTTTCTTCCCAAATTGAGTCATGCCATGTCAGTAAATAGAGGTCGCAAAAGCTTTACTTTATCCATATCATTAAGGTTGGTTCTACTCTGAGGAGGCAGCTCTTTCCCACTCATATTTTTAGTGCCTTCTGACCTAAGCCTTCTGCACTGTATCAGACAATGTTTCAGGGCTATTCATAAAGTTGCCCAGTAATGTATCAGACATTTTTCTGCTATTTATAAGGTTTCCCCTGGTCAATTCTTTGAGAAGTAGATAGCTCTTCTTTCTTCCTAGTCTGGCTCAGTCTGTAAGCTGCGTTGAAACCTGTGCAACGGGCTGGCATTTGAGATACCAGTAGCATAGCCTTAAGTCTCAGAGCAACACACAAGCCCACAGGATGACAAACTGACAGACAAGTCTTTCTTCCACAGCTGTTTGAAACCTCTCCACCCTCCCCTTACCTGGATCCCATGGCTTTTCCCACCCCTTTCTGCCTTTCGGGTGTGTGGTCTGTCTCCCTTCCCTTACCTGGATCCCATGGCTCTGTCATCCTGGCTTTTCTCCCACTTCCTTCCTCTTGATTGTGTGGCCTGTCTCCCTCGCCTTACCTGGATCCCACAGCTCTGTCTTACCCGCCGCTCATCCCCCCTTCCACATCTGGGTGTGTGAATAATATGTATGGGAGCCATGATTGAAATCGAGCCATGCAGGCCCTTAGCTACTCTTCTCTACCACCCACTGGTAGAGACAAATGAAAATAAAGTCACAGTACCTACACCAGCTCTGAGTCTCCACTGTGTGATGCTGGAGATGCCACTTCAACTCTTGGCCCAGGAAAATTATTGTCATAAACTATAATAATAACTATGAGACTCATAATTTTTTTTTAACTTTTGATTGTGATTTGGGTGAAAGTTTACTGAGTAAATTGGTTTTCCATTCAATAGGTCCTACACATTTTGTTTCATGACATGGATTATAATTTCACAATGTAACAGCTCTTTCCCACTTCCTTCCTGTGGTTACCTTCTCCCCTGTCCTTCTTTCCTATGTATTCCTGCCTTCTGAGCTTTCTCCCTGCTATAGTGCTGCCTTCTGATATTTTATGGTTAATTGTTCTAAGGAGTGCAGTTCACTGGTGTAATTGTTCCCCTCATAGTCCTGTCTATTGTTTGGCTGAAAGTTATGCCATTGGAAATGAGTTCAATTCCAGGCCCGAAGGATGACTCGGGGCTATAGTCTTGGGGTAACTAGTCTGTATCAGACCAGTAAGCTTGGTCTTATTTATGATTTTAAGTTTTGTTCCACATTTTTCTCCCACTCTATCTAGGATTTCCAATTTTGATACCTTTCTGAGTGGCTGGAAGTAATAGTCAAGCACCATTAGCTCTGATCTCAGGGTCATGTAGGCTGAGGTTCTTAAGGTACACTAGTCACTTGGACTAATTGTTTCCAGCATCTTTAATTTCTTTCACTCTTCTTTGCTCCAGATAAGGAGACAATAGTTGCATCTTAGATGGTCTTTTGAAAGCTTTTAAGGCCCCAGCCACTACTCACCAATGTAGGGTATAGAATAATGTTTTTGTGTATTATGTTATGCCAATTGAGTTTGATGTCCCTGCAACCATGGCCCTAACACTGCAGGCCCAGCAACTCACTCCCTCAAGGTCTTTGGTTGTGGCTAAGAAATTATCTAATTTTCCTTCCCATTAGCCCCACATTTTTATAGCACATACAAATATGTATCCAGAAGTATCATCTGCCAAGTCTACATATAATCATGGGTGTATTTCCATTCACCTACCTGTTCCTGATCATCTTGCCTGTCTACCTATGTATTCACCCATAGATTAACGTTTGTTATTACTGATAATGCAGTGTTGGGTATGTAATAGACAAAATGCACTTTGACAAAATGCACAGCCTTTGTTGTCTATACATTTTGTGCACCTGTCCATCTCTTCCTTTTCCTTAGTAATAAATATTGTGCTGATCACCTACTTTTGGTATGTTGCCTTTCCCTTCACCCAAATCAATATGTGTCTTTTACCTAGATAACAATTTTCCCTCCCCTCAGCTTTCGTTCCTGGTAACCAAAAAGAAAATTTCCTCCATTGACTTTTTATATTAATAGACTAATACAATATTTGTCTTTCTGTGATTGACTTATTGCACTGAGCATAAATGACATAGTGCCTAAGGCATTTGACTGCTAACCAGAAGGCTGGTGGTTCAAACCCACCAGCCACTCCTCAAAAGGAAGACTGGGTAATCTACTTCTGTAGTGATACTGCCTCAGAAACCCAAGGAGAGGTCACTATGAGTCGGATCCACCTGGGCAGTGGTGAGTTTGTTTTTTTGTTTTTAATGTCCTCCAAGTTCATCTATGTAATGAGGGGCTTTTCAAATTCTTCATTATCTTTTAATGTTGCATAGCATTCCATTATGTGTGTGTGTGTGTATACCATAGTTTGGTTATCCATTCATCTGTTGATGGGTGCTTGGGTTATTTCCATCTTTTTGCTGTTGTGAATAGTGCATTCATGTCCTGGATCTCACTTTTTAAGGATGTCTTCCTACTAGTGGGATTGTTGATCAAATGGTGTTTCTATTTCCAATTTTTCAAGGAAGAACCATACTGTTTTTAACAGTGGTTGCACCATTTTACAGTCCCACCAACAGTGTATGAGAGTTCCAATGTCTCCAAACCCTCACCAGAATTTGTTTTCTGTCTTGTTGAACTTTGTTATTATTGCTCACATGAGATAATATCTCATTGTTCTTTTGATTTGCATCTCTCTAATGGCTAATGTTATGGAGAATTTCTTCATGTGTTTGTTGGCTACCTGAATGTCTTCTTTGGCTGCTCATGTCTTTTGTCCAGTTTTGAAGTTGATTGCTTGTCTTTTTTATGTTGAGGTGTTGGAGTTTTCTATAAATTTTAGAGATAAATCCCTCATCAGATATGTCATTGTCAAATATTTTTTTTCTAATCTGTAAATTCTCTTTTTACTCTTTTGGAGAAATCTTTTGATGAGCATAAGAATTTAATTTTTAGAAGGTCCCAGTCATCTAGTTTACCTTCTGCTATTTGTGCATTTTGGTTATGTTTGATAGTGCATTTATGCCATAAATTAGGGCCCCTAAGTTTACCCATTTTTCATTTGGAGCTGTGGTGGTGTAGTACCTAAAGCATTTGACTGTCAACCAGAAGGCTGGCAGTTCAAGCCAACCAGCCACTCTTCAGAAGGAAGACTGGGCAATCTACTTCTGTAAAGATACTTCCTTGGAAGCCCAAGGAGGGGTCATCATGAGTCAGAATCAACTTGATGGCAGTAAGTTTTGTTGTTGTTGTTTTTAATAGTTTTAGGTATTACGTTGTTGATCCATCTTGATTAGTTTTTTGCATGTAGTGAGAAGTATGGAGCTTGTTTCATTTTTCTGCAAATGGATATCCAGTTTTGCCAGCACCATTTGTTAAAGAGAATATCTCTTCCTCATTTAATAGGTTTCAGCCCTTTGTCAAAGATCAGCTGTCCATAGGTGGATGGATCTATTTCTGGGTTCTAAATTCTGTTCCACTGAGACCAATAAGAAATTAAAGGAATAAAATTGATAGATGTAGTTGATGAATTAAATGTGATAAATAAGAGGGAAGAGCGTGAAAACCAAAATGATTCTCAGTTAACTAAACTGAGTTGGTTGATATCACCACTAAGGGTCCCCACCATCCACCATGGCTTTGACCTCTCCTACTGACTCCATGACCACAGCTTCAACCACCACACTTGCTGCCTCAAACTTTTCTATTTCTACTCACTTTGTCACCACACAGTAACATCTTAAGAAGATATGGTGGTGCAACAGTTAAGTGCTCCTCTACTAGAAAAAAGTTTGGAAATTCAAACCCACCCAGTGGTTCTGCCAGAGAAAGACATGGCAATCTGCTTCCATAAAGATTACATCAAAGAAAACCCAATGGAGCAGTTCTACTCTGTCATATGGGGTCACTACGACTCTAAGTCAACCTGCTGGCACTTAACAATAACAACAAGGGAAATCTTACAGAGACTTAGAGAAGTTAAAAACTAGGCCACACAACTAATAAGAGAAGAACTTCCAAAGGAAGGAATTCAAAACCTCTCAGTGTCCCTCACACAAACCTCATTATTACTTCCCAGGTTTGCGATCAGGAACAAGACAGTCCTCCAAAGAGAAATGCTGACCCAGACTGTTAAATTCTAAGCCATTGCATGGCCACCAATCTCAGTTAGTAGAGCTTTCAAAATGATTTCATAGGTTGCAGTGTAAATAGGTGGGCTCTTTTCCCTTTCTGCCTCATCGTGTGCAACAAGAGTCTGGCTAATCTTCTTTCTCCTAAAAGCAGAGAGAACAAAGGAACATCTACTGGAGATTTCATCTCTGAAAGAGTCTGGCTATGTTTCTTTTTGTCTTTTTCAAAACCACTTAAATTCACCCAAGGATGGAGAAAGTAATCTTCTACAAGTTCAGCCAGATTTACTGTGGTTGTATACCAGACATGTGGATGAAAACCACAGTTAATGATCAGACTACTCCTGTGATTTGCATAAATTCCCTTTGGGAAAATTCTAGGGACTAGTAGCAGTCTGCAGGCAGAAATTCAACTTCCCCACATAACGAAATGCTATCATATAATCATCTCAACCTCATCATGATATCTAGTAGTGGTATTATTCACAGAGACAGAAAACATAGTCAAATGAGAAATTCCAGTGATGTGTGTTGATAAGAGATGATGAGAATGTAGATAAATTTAATTTGAGGTGCCACTAGGCATCCATTGGACAGCTGAATAAACAGAAGCTCAAGGAGACATCTAGGCTTGACATACAGATGTGAGAATCATGAATACATAGGTGGTGACTGATACCATATAAGAAGATGCAATTTTATATCATATGTATTTGTGTGTGTGTGTGTGTGTATATATATATATATATATATATACACACACACACATACACACACACACAAATGCACACACAAACATATATATATGTATGTATATACATGCTTGCATACACATACATACACACAGAAACATATATTAGTATATATAATGAGACAACAAAAACTGTGAGGACTTAATCCTGAGAAACAGTTACCTAATCATCCTGAGCCTCATTTTTCCTCATCTATAAAATGATTGAAAATAGCTCCCATCACAGGGCCTTTTTGGGGTAGTTAAACTACAGTGGATACATGACATTAATAATTTTCAAAACTCACAGGACTATAAAACACAAAGCATGAACTCTATTGTGAACTATGGACTTTAGTTAATAATCATGTATCAATATCAGTTCATCAGTTGTAGCAAATGTATCTTGGGAATGCAAGATGTTAATAAGAGGAGAAGGAATGTGTGAGGGAAAAGGATTATATGGGAACTCTCTGTACTTTCTATACAATATTTCTGTAAACCTAAAACTGCTCTAAAAACTAATGTCTATTTAAAAAAAAAATAGCTCCCATCTCTCTGGTTGTGAGGATTGAATATGCTAATGCATGTAGACATTCAGTAGTGTCTGGTTTATAGATATGCTAAATAAATGACTGTAATTAATTTCATTATTATCTAGGAAAAGGGGTGGGATGAGCTGGAGTAGAAGCTGATAAGTACAGGTAGCTGGAGGAGTTATCTGATGGCCTCTATTTTCTCTGTGAAACAGATGACAAAAACAGCTTCCAACAGCAAGGTGGTAATATTGGAAGCTTGGAGATGGTGGTAAAGATTAGGAAAATCTTTTCTGAATAATAAGGGATAATGACAAGTAGGAAGATCATAGGGCAGTGTGAGATGGGCAGCTGAGATGGGCTTGATCTACAAGATCTTGTAGAATAAAAAAAAAAAAAAAATCACAATATTTTACAATTTTCCTCCAACAAGCATCAGCAGCCCTGATAGGGGTGACCAGGGCTAAGGTTTAGCACAGTTAACTGGTTGAAGAACAAAGTGGCTTGGCAGTTAAGGGCATAGGTAGGTAAAGAAATGTGGTAGGATACGCTACCATGCACATTTCTGGAATAGGATATAAAACTGCAAATACAACCTATAAAGTATTGTGTGAGTAACTTTTCCATTCCCAGCACTTGTTCAGCAATTCCTTTCCCTCCACCCAGCCCAATTAATGTCCTTATTTATTATTTAATCTACACCATACCATGAGGTCCCTTGAAGTAGGATTAATATTTTTATATATCTCTGTTGCCGTATCACTCACATTCCACTCTGCTACATTGTCAGTGTATCCTACTTCTGGAAAAGCACATTAGACAAGACCATGGGCTCTGGTATGAGGTTGCTTATGTTCAAGTATCAGCTCCATCACTCACAATCTGTGGGACCTTAACTAAATTATTTAACATCACTAAACCTCACTTCTGTCATCTATAAATTAGGGGTTTTACTTACTTCATGCTTCAAATGCAGCTCCAGATGGAATATCCATTAAGATGTTTCAACAAATGGATGCAGTGCTGGAGGCACTTATTTATGCCAAGAAATTTGGTAGACAGCTATCTGGTCAACTTACTGGAAGAAATCCCTATTTGTGCCCATTCCACTGGAAGGTGATCCAACAGAATGTAGACATATTATGGAACAATATCATTGATATCTGGTGGCATAATGCCTAAGGCATTTGACCGCTAACCAGCAGGCTGGTGGTTCAAACCTACCAGCCACTTCTCAGAAGGAAGATTGGGAAATCTACTTCCACAGTGATATCAACTTGGAAACCCAAGGAGGGGTTACTGTGAGTCAGATATGACTCTGCAGCAGTGAGTTTGGCTTTTTTTTTTGTTTTAATCATTGATATCACACACAAGTAAAATTTTCCCGAGGGTAATTAAAAAACAGTTGCAATAGTATTTTGACAGGGAACTTCCAGAAATTCAAGCTGCATTCAGAAGAGTACATGGGACTAGAGATATCATTGCTGGTGTCAGATGTATCTTGGCTGAAAACAACGAATATCAGAAAGATATTTACCTGTGTTTTATTAACTATGGAAAGGCATTCAACTGTGTGGATCATAACAAATTAAGGATAACATTGTAAAGAATGAGAATTCCAGAACACTTAATTGTGCTCATGAGGAACTTGTACATAGAAAAAGAGGCTGTTGTTGGAACAGAACAAGGGGATACTGCATGGTTTAAAACCAAGAAGAGTGTGCATCAGCACTGTACCCTTTCACCATCCTTATTGAGTCTGTATGTGGAGGAAATAATCCAAGAAGCTGGACAATATGAAGAAGAATGTGGCATCAGGTTTGGAGGAAGACTCATTAACAATTAGTGATATGCAGATGATACAACTTCCTTGCTGAAAGTGAAGAAGACTTAAAACACTTATTGATGAAGATCAAAGACTACAGGCTGCAGTATGGATTACACCTCAACATAAAGAAAGTAAAAATCCTCACAGCTGGACCAATAAGCAACATCACAATAAAAGAAGAAAAAATAAAATTGAAATTTTCAGGGATTTCATTTTACTTGGCCTCACAATCAACACCCATGGAAACACCAGTCAAGAAATCAGACGTCGTATTGTACTGGGCAAATATGCTGCAAAAGACTTATTTAAAATGTTAAAAAGCAAAGATACTGCTTTGAAAACTAAGGTGTATCTGCCACAAGCCATGGCATTTTCAATCACTTCCTATGCATGTGAAAGCTGGATGATGAATTAGGAAGATCAAAGAATAGTTGATGCTTTTGAGCTGTGGTGTTGGTGAAGAATACTGAAAGTACCATGGACTGTCAGAAGAATGAACAAATCTGTCTTGGAAGAAGTTCAGCTGGAAAGGTCCTTAGAAGTGAGAATGGTTAGACTTCACCTCACCTGCTTTGGTCGTTGTCAGAAGGCATCAATCCCTGAAGAAGGATATCATGTTTAGTAAAGTAGAGGGTCAGCAAAAAAAAAAAA
>NW_006921697.1:8439925-8441406 GCF_000298275.1 Orycteropus afer afer | reverse complement strand
CCAGCCTTCTGGTTAGCAGTCAAATGCCTTAGGCACTACACCACCAGAGCACCCCCTAACAACAATAGCAACAACAATTTACTTCATACAGAAGTAATATAATTTGAATGAAATAATTTTATATGTTTAACATAACAAAAGGCTATGGCAAATATTTCAAAAAATGCATTTGTTATTTTTTTTTTAATTACTTTAAACCAATATGAAGCATGTTTGATTGTAGTGCTGGATTAGATTTGTTCTAAGCCAAAAGGGAATGCAACTTTACAAAGTTAGTGCTGGAGTTCAGAGAGAAGACATGAAAAAACAGGAGAGCTACTGCAAGTTGGAGGCAGGTCTCCCCATTGAGTGCTGCCCAAGGAGAGGCAGTTTGCCAGAGCCTCTGAGCACAGACATGTTTTCCAACATAATTGAGAAATATGTTCCTCATGCATTCCTAATTGGAATAGAACAGATGGCAGAGGCATTTGTTTAATGAAATATGTCCATTCGATTAAGCTGGGTCATTGGGGATTTAGGACTTCAACACAGTCTCTGTTGCTACCCTTCCTCTTGGGAGGCTAGGGCAGTTTTGTGGATTTTAACAAACTTGGATTAAAGGTTAGGGAGGGGATAATTTCAGTGGAAGAATCTAGAAACCCAAAGCCAAGCTTTTGAGTTTCTGGCTCTATTTGCATTTCCATCTGTCTCTTTCGTGAACTCTGGATATGGGTGAAGCACAGAATCCATCAAGCGACCAATTTGTGAATCAACCAAACTGAACTGATTGGAGTCTCACCATAGGCAACACATTTCTTCCTCTGTGCCTTGCCTATGCTAGTCTCTCTGGCTAAGATACCTTTCCTATCTGTGACCAAATATGTAAAGCCCAGCTTTTGTTTAATGCACACATGTATTTCTCCTCATGAAGACTTCCTTAATTTTCCTGTCAGAAAGATATTACAAAAATTCTCAAGACACTTTACCTGAAGCTCTTTAAAGACATATCACTTTCTACTTTGAATTGTTTCTGGTCATGGCTATACAGAACATTCTCGACTTAGGTTGATTGCCTTCTTTTGTGGAGAGTCACAGAGTCGGCATACTCATAACAGCTTTGGATGTTAAGCTTAATAGGCTCACAGAGAATGAAAAAAGGAAGGATGTAAAAGGCAAAAAAGCCACAAATATCTTTTCCCTGATTTTCTGCTTATGCTATCCCTTAACCCTTGCTCAACCAGGAAGGAGAAATGGTTACTCTGATTGGGAAACTTCTTCCCTTGGCTTCTGAGATACCAAATGCTCTTCATTTTCTTTCAGACTCACTTGCCACTCTTTCTGAACCTTTGCTGAATCTCTTCTGATCCAATCTTCTAAATATTGCATGCTCCATGATTCAGTCCTTAAACTTTTTATTTCCTCCTATTCGCACATCCACATAGTGGCTAAAGCACTTGATTGCTAACCAGAAGGCTGGCGGTTCAAACCCACCAGCCACTCCT
>NW_006921697.1:8424716-8439825 GCF_000298275.1 Orycteropus afer afer | reverse complement strand
TAGTGATACTGCCTCGGAAACCCAAGGAGGGGTCGCTATGAGTCGGGGCCAACTCGACGGCACATAACAACAACAAAATTCGCACATCCTATGTAATTGCATCCAGTTCCATGAATTTAAACCTATCTGATAGTCCATGATACTGAAATCTATAAATCTAGCTCTGTCTACTTCTTTGCAATACAGACACATATCTACCTACTCTACATTCACATTGTTGTTGTTGTTATGTGCCGTTGAGTTGGCCCCGACTCATAGCAACCCCTCCTTGGGTTGCTGAGGCAGTATCACTACGGAAGTAGATTGCCCAACCTTCCTTCCGAGGAGTGGTTGATGGGTTTGAACCACCAGCCTTCTGGTTAGCAATCAAGTGCCTTAGGCACTATGCTACCAGAGCTCATCTCAAACAGGGCATCTCAAACTTGATGTGACAAAAACAAAATGATTGATTTTTTTCCCAAATCACAACCAATTTCTCATGTCAAAAATTTAGCCATCATCCTCATCCCTCTTTTATCCTCATTCCCCAGTCCAATCCATTAGTAAGTTTTATCAGCTATACCTCCAGAATATATGTTGAATCCCACAATTATCACTATCTAGCCTGGCCCAAGTCACCACCATCTCATGACTTGGAAAATGCAACTGCCTCTTTAGTGGTCTCCCACTCTCCATGCTTGGTTCCTTACAGTGTACCTTTCATACAACAGCATAAATCAATCCACATATACCCATTAGAGCCTTTCAGTGGCTTCCCATTACATGAAGAAAAAAATATAAAATCCATTGAATGGCTATGTAAGGTCCTGTGAGATCTGCTTACTTCTAACATCAAATCCCAACATTCCCCCCCACCTGTTACTAAATGTCAACCATGCTAATCTTCTTTCTGTCACACAAACACACCAAGTTTACCTGTTTGGTAGTTAAGATTGTGTATCAAGTTGGCTGGGCCATGGTCTTGAGAGGCTTGGCAGCTGGATGTAGTTATTCCCCATGATGAGATTGTAATCACCTCTGCGATAGCATAGTGCCTAAGGCATTTGACTGCTAAACAGAAGTCTGGTGGTTCAATCCCACTAGCCACTCCTCAGAAGGACAATGGGGCTATCTACTTCCATAGTGATACTGCCTCAGAAACCCAAGGAGGGGTTGCTATGAGTCGGGTCTGATCCGAAGGCACATAACAACAACAACAACGATGGGGGAATCTACTATGAGATATTAATCAGTGGAAAGGGAGCTGCCTTTGGGGTGTGGCCAGCTTCCAGTATATATGGAGAAGTTATGGGGAGAGTCTCTAGCCTGTTAGCACGTTTGGATCCTGCATTAGGCTGAGTCTTCATCTTCAGTTCCTAGTCCTGAACAAGTGGTCTGCTGTGTTACCTGCCAATCTTAAGATTGTGCCATTTTACTTCCTGACTTTGTGTTCATCAGTCTTAGCAGCCAGTAGTTGTCTGAGTCATGAGATGCTTCCACCTCTAATGGTCCTGAAACAAGAGACAGAGCTGAAGCCCAAGGTCAAGGGGCCTTTACAAGCCCCTAGAGCTGGCACACTGAATTCAAACTTCTAGCCTCCTAAACTGTAAGTGAATAAATTCTTGTTTGTTGAAGCCATCCATTTATGGTACATCTGTTACAGCAGCATTAGAGAACCACGATACCCTGTCTTAGAACTTTTGCACTTTTACTCCTTGGTCAGCACATTCTTCCCAAAATTCTTGGACTGTCTGCCACCTTATCATAATTCAGGCTCAACATCAATGTCTTCCCTAGAGAGTCCTTCTCTGACTACCTAAGTGAAAGTAGTCTTTCTTCTTATTCACTGAGCTTTCTTTCTATGAAGAAATCCTTATTAGTATCTGGACTCTCTTATTTATTTGCTTACATGCATTCTTTTTTCTTTAAGTCATGTGCTCCTCCCTGTGTTTTCTACTGCCTTGATAATTTTGTGCTGACTTCCCACTTACTGTACATCACCTATTGTACATTCATAATTTTATCTCTGCCCACTTCTGAAGGGCAAGGCCTCTGTCTGCTTTGTTCATTGTAGTCTGCAGTGCCTAGTACAGAATAAGCAATCAATACACATTTGTTGATTGACTGCCTTGTATTAGGTAATATGCTAGAAAGAGCAGTGACTTGAACTGTAACCCAATACTGCAGCCACTCAATGTGCTTCCCTCCTTAATTCCAGTGACTTCCATCTCCATTCTTTCATCTATTCCTCTTGTATCCCCTATAACTTCTTCATAAATGACATATAGATTGAAATATACCTGACCCCATCTAGATCCTCCTATCTTTTCAGTTCCTTATGGTATCAATCATGCAGGATCTTCTTCCTTATTGAGTTGTTTAGCCTATGGAATCCCTTTCTCTCTATCAGTCTCCATGAGGAGTGGAAGGAAAACAAGGTATTGCAGTGTCAGGAACTATTTTTTAAAAAAAGCCTATTCAAGGATGATCAAATGTTAAAGTCTGGTCTTAGAAACAGACTATATTGTTCCCTTTAAGACTCTGCACTTCATCACTTAAACTTTGATTTTTGATCAATATTCTGAATTATTTTTGCTCAGTCAAAGCCTCAATCCTGAATTTATCCAAGAATTAATCTTTTTTCTCCTACATCAGGGCATCTGTTGCTACAGGAAAAAAAAAAAAAAATACTACAAATTGATACTCTCCAGTGGTGGCTGGCAAGTTTCCTATGCTTCTCTACTCAATGCTCTCCCACTAACACTGTAGATGTTCCAGATCATCTTTGCTTTCTCTCAACCACTTACTCTGTCATTCCTCTGATTCTCACTCAAAGAAGATAAATATATCACCCACTAGAGAGAAAAGGGAAGCTTCTGGATTCTGCATCCTTCTCCGATAATATCAACCTATGCCTCTCTCTCAAGGAGCTTTGACGACACTGTGGTTCAGGCATATTGATATCCTAGCCATCAGTGACTCAGTGAGATGAAATGGACTGGTTTTGGCCATTTTGAGTCACACAAGCATATGGTCTACTATGCTGGGAATGAAAAATTAAAGAGAAAAGGCATAGCATTCATCATCAAAAGCAATGTTTCAAGATCCATCCTGAAGATAGATTATATTGCTGTCAGTGATAGGATATAGCCATATGCCTACAAGAAAGACAAGTAAATACAACCTATTCAAATTTATGCACCTATCACTAAGCCAAAGAGGAAGAAATTGAAGATCTTTACATCTGCTGTCTGAAATTGGCCAAACATGCAATCAAGATGTATTGATTATTGTTGGTGATTGCAATGCAAAAGTTGGAAACAAAGAAGAATCACAGGTAGTTGGAAAATATGGCCTTGGTGATAGAAATGACACCAGAGATCACAATAGAATTTTGCAAGACCAACAACATATTCATTACAAACATCTTTTCCCAACAACAGAAAAGGCAGCTATATACATGGACCTCACCAGATGGAATACATAGGAGTCAGATTGACTACATCTGTGGAGAGAGACAATGGAGAAGCTCAATATCTTCAGCCAAAACAAGATCAAGAGCTGACTGTGGAGCAGATCACCAATTGCTCATATGCAAGTTCAAGCTGAAGCTTAAGAAACTTAAAAGAAGTCTACGAGAGCCAAAATATGACCTTGATTATATTTCACCTGAATTTAGAGACCATGCAATGAATATTTTGAAACATTGAACACCAATGACCAAAAACCAGATGAGTTGAGGGATGACCTAAAGAACATCACACACACAAAAAGCAAAAGGTCATTAAAAAGACAGGAAAGAAAGAAAAGACCAAAATGGATGTCAGAAGACACTCTGAAACTTATTCTTGAATGGAGAATAACTAAAGCAAATGAAAGAAATGACAAGATAAAAGAGATGAACAGAAGATTTCAAAGAGAAGCTCAAGAAGACAAAGTCATTATTATAATGAAATGTGCAAAGACCTGGAGTTAGAAAACCAAAAGGGAAGAATATGCTCAGCATTTCTGAAACTGAAAGAACTGAAGAAAATTTCAAGCCTTGAATTGCAATATTGGATTCTACAAGCAAAAATGATGCAGGGATCATCAAAAGAAGAAGCAAGGAGTACGCAGAGTCACTGTACTAAAAAGAATTGGTCAATGTTCATCTATTTCAAGAAGTGGCATATGACCAACAACCAATGGTACAGAAGGAAGAAGTCAAAGCTGCACTGATGGAATTGGCAAAAACAAAAACAAAACAAAAAAAAAAAAACCCACAAGTCTCCAGGAAGTTATAGGAAACCCATTGAGATATTTCAACAAATGGATGCAGCTCATTGATGTCAAGTAAATAGGAAGACAGCTACCTGGCCAATTAATTGACTAGAAGAGGTCCGTAACTGTGCCCCTTCCAAAGAAAGATGAGCCAATAGAATGTGGAAATTATCGAGCAATATCCTTAATATCACAAGCAAGTAAATTTTTTCTGAAGTTAATTCAAGAATTGTTTCAGCATTAAATTGATAGGGAACTTCCACAAAGGCAAGCTGGATTCAGAAGAGGAGGTAGAAGGAGAAATATCAATGCTCATGTCAGATGTATCTTGACTGAAAGCAAAGAATACCAGAAAGATGTCTACCCATGCTTTATTGACTTTGCAAAGGCATTTGACTTTGTGGATCATAACACATTATGGATAACATTGTAAATAATGGAAATTCCAGAACACATAATATGCTCATGAGGAACCTATACAGAGACCAGGAGGCTGTCATTTGAACAGAAGAAGAAAATATTGCTGGTTTAAAATCAGGAAAGGTGTGTGTCAGTGTTGTATGCTTTCACCATATTTATTCAAACTGTATGTGGGGCAAATAATCTAAGAAGCTGGACTATATGGAGAAGAATGCAGTATCAGGATTGGAGGAAGATTCATTAACAACCTGTGACATGCAGATGACACAACCTTCTTAAAAAATGTGAATACACCAAATGAAGAATGCATGAAGACATCCAAGAAAGTAGTGTAGGCTTATCTTGACTGAAATACAAACCTTCACAGAGAAATGTGACAATTTCATTATTACATGAGAACTAAGTTTATGTTGTTGTTGTTAGGTGCCATCGAGTCATCTCTGACCCATGGTGATCCTTTGCACAGCAGAATGAAACACTGCCTGGTCCTATGTCAGCCTCATGATTCTTGCTTTATCTGAGCCCATCATTTGCAACCACTGTGTCTATCCATCTCGTTGAGGGTCTTCCCCTTCTTCGTTGACCCTCTACTTTACCAAGCATGATATCCTTTTCCAGGGAATATTTCCTTCTTACAACATGACCAAAGTAGGTGAGACAAAGTCTGGTCATTCTCGCTTCCAAGGAGTGTTCTGGCTGCACTTCCTCCAGGACAGATTTGTTAGTCCTTTTAGCAGATCATGGTACTCTTAGCATTCTTCTCCAACACCACAACTCAAAAGTATCAACTCTTCTTCAATCTTCCTTATTCATTGTCCAGCTCTCACAATGCATAAGAGGCAACTGAAAATACCACGGGTTGGGTTAGGTGTACCTTAGTCTTCAAGGAGACATCTATGCACTTCACTTAAAAGAGTTCTTCTGCAGCAGATTTGCCCAGTGCAATACGTCATCTGAAGTCTTGACTGCTGCTTCCATTGGTGTTGATTGTAGAACCAAGTAACATGAAGTCTTTGACAACTTCAATCTTTTCTCCATTTATTGTGAAGCTGTTTATTGCACCAGTTGTGAGGATTTTTGTTTTATTTATATTGAGGTGTAATCCATACTGCAGACTGTAGTCTTTAATCTTCATCAGTAAGTGCTTCAAGTCATCCTCACTTTCAACAAGGAAAGTTGTGTCATCTGCATATTGCAGGTTGATAATGAGTCTTCCTCCAATCTTGATGCCATGTTCCTCTTTATATAATCCAGGTTCTAGGATTATTTACTCAGCATACAGATTGAATAAGTATGGTGAAAGGATACAACCTTGACACACTCCTTTCTTGATTTTGAACCAAATAGTATCCCCTTGTTCTGTTCACATGACAGCCTCCTGATCTATGTACAGGTTCCTCATGAATACAATTAAGTGTTCTGGAATTCCCATTCTTCTCAATATAATTTGTTATCCACACAATGGAATGCTTTTGCATAGTCAATAAAACATAAGTAAACATCTTTCTGGTATTCTTTGTTTTCAGCTAAGATTCATCTGACATCAGCAATGATATCCCTTGTTCCACGTCATCTTCTGAATCCAGCTTGCATTTCTGGAAGTTCTCTGTCAATATACTATTGTAACCATTTTTACTTGTGTGTGATATTAATGATATTGTCCAATAATTTCCACATTCTGTGGGATCACCTTTCTTTGGAATGGGTACAAATATGGATCTCTTCCAGTCAGTTAGCCAGATAGCTGTCTTCCTAATCTCTTGGCATAGCCAAGTGAGTGCCTCCAGATGGACATCCATTTGCTGAAACATCTCAGTGGGTTTATAGATTCAGGAAAAACAAATTTTATTCATGTAGGCATATGTTGTTATTGTTTTTAGGTGCCATAAAGTTGACTCTGACTCATACTGACCATGTTTACAACACAACAAAATGCTGGCCAGTTCTGCACCATCCTCACAATCTTTGCTATGCTTGAGCACATCATTGCAGCTAGTGTCAATCCATCTTGTTGAAGGTCTTTCCCTTTTTCACTGACCCTCTACTTTACCAAGCATGATATCCTTCTCTAGGGAATGATCCTCTCTGACGACATGACCGAAGTAGGTGAAGTGAAATCTGTCCATTCTCACTTGTAAGGAGCATTCCAGCTGCACTTTTTCCAGGAAAAATTTGTTCCTTCTTCTGACAGTCTGTGGTAATTTCAGTATTCTTTACCAACCCAACTCAAAGGCATTAACTCTTCTTCAGTCTTCCTCATTCATTATCCAGCTTTCACACATATATGAGGCAAACATAAACACTACGGCATGGGTCAGGCACACCTTAGTCTTCAAAGTGACATTTTTGCTTCTAATACTTTAAAGAGGTCTTTTGCAGCAGATCTGCTCAATGCAATATGATGTCTGATTTCTTGACTCCCACTTCCATTGGTGTTGATTGATAGTGGATCCTAGTAAAATGAAATTCCTGACCACCTCAATCTTTTCTCCATTTATTGTGACTTTGCTAATTGGTCCAGTTGTGAAGATTTTTGTTTTCTTTATATTGAGGTGTAATCCATATCGAAGGCTGTAGTCTTTGTTCATCAGTAAATGCTTCCAGACTTCTTCACTTTTGGCAAGCAATGTGGTGTCTGGATATCACAGGTTGTTAATTAGTCTTCTTCCAATCCTGATGCTTCATTCTTCTTCATATAGTCCAGCTTCCCAGATAACTTATTCAACATGTAGATTGAATAAGTATGGTGAAAGGATAAAACCCTGATGCACACTCTTCCTGATTTTAAACCATGTAGTATCCCCTTTTTCTATTGGAACTACTACTTTCTGCTCTATGTACAAGTTCCTCATGAGTACAATAAGTGCTCTTGAATTCCCATTCTTTACAATGTTATCCATAATGTATTATGATTCACACAGTTGAATGTCTTTGCAAAATCAACAAAACACAGGTAAACATTTTTCTGATATTGCTTGCTTTCAGCCATGATCCTTCTGACATCATCAATGACATCCCTAGTTCTACATCCTCTTCTGAATCTGGCTTGAAATTCTGACAATTCCCAGTCAATATACTGCTGCAACTGTTTTTGAATTATCTTCAGCAAAATCTTACTTCTGTGCTATATTAATGATATTGTTTGATAATTTCCACATTCTGTTGCATCACCTTTGTTTGGAATAGGCAAAAATATCAATCTCTTCCTGTCGATTGGCCAAGTAGCTGTCTTCCAAATTTCTTGGCATAAATAAGTAACCTCCTCCCATACAGCATTTATTTGTTGATATATCTCAATGGGTATTCCATAAATTCCTGGAGCTTTTTTTTTTTTTTTTTTCAATTACCTCAGTGCAGCTTGGATTTCTTTCTTCAATACCATTGGTTCTTGATATATTCTACCACCTGAAGTGGTTGAATTCTTTTTGTACAGTGACTCTGTTTATTCCTTCCATTTTCATTTGATGCTTCCTTCACCTTTTAATATTTTTCCCAGAAAATCCTTTAATATTGCAACCCAAGCCTTGAATTTTTCTTCAGTTTTTTCACATTGAGAAATGCTGTGCTCTTCCCTTTTGGTTTTCCAACTCCAGATCTTTGCATATTTTATCATATACTTTAGTTTGGCTTCTCAATTTGCCCTTTGAAATTTTCTATTTAACTATTTCAGCTCTTTTATTTCATCATTTCTTACATTTACATCAGCTACTCTCTATTTAAGAGCAACTTTCAGAGGCTCCTCTGACATCCATTTTGGTTTTTCCTTTTTAACGATCTTTTGCTTTCTTAGTGTATGTTGTTTTTGATATCATCCTACAACTCATCTCATCTGGTCTTTGGTCATTGGTGTTCAATGTGTCAAATCTATTGTTCAGAAGGTCTCTAAATTCAGAGAGGATATAATCAAGGTTATAATTTGGCTCCTGTGGACTTGCTTTAATTTTCTTCAATTTTGAATTGAATTTGCATATGAGCAATTGATGGTCTGTTGACAATCACCTCCTGGCCTTGTTTTGGTTGATGGTTTTGAGCTTCTCCATGCCTTCTGTGCACAAATGTAGTTGGTTTGATTCTTGTGTATTCCATCTGACAAAGTCCATGTGTATAGCGCCAGTTCATGTTGTTGAAAAAAGGTATTTGCAATGAATAAGCTGTTGATCATACAAAATTCTATCATGAGATCTCCAGCATCATTTCTATCACCAAGACCATATTTTCTAACTACTGAAGCTATTTCTTGGTTTCCAACTTTCGCATTCCAATCACCAGTAAAAATCAATACAACTTGATTGCATGTTTGATTAATTTAAGACTGCAGAAGTTGGTAAAAAATCTTCAATTTCTTCATCTTTAGCTTTAGTGGTTGGTACATAAATTTGAATCGTAGTACTATTAACTGGTCTTCCTTGCAGGCATATGGATATTATCTTCCTACTGATATCATTGTACTTTAGTATATATCTTGAAATGTTCTTTTTGAGGATAAATGGTATGCTACTCCTCTTCAATTTGTTATTGACAGTATAGTAGATCATATAATTATCTCATTTAAAATGGCCCAAACCAGTCCATTTTAGCTCACTAATGCCTAGGATATTGATCTTTGCCAATTCAATTTCATTTTTGACAACTTCCAATTTTCCTAGTTGCATACTTCATACATTACATCCTTTGATCTTTAATGAATTTTTGCAGCTGTTCCTTCCCATTTGAAGTCATGTCCCATCAGCAAATGAAGGTCCCAAAAGCTTTACTCCATCCATGTCATTAAGGTTGACTCTACTTTCAGGAGGCAACACTTTTCCAGTCATATTGGGGATATCATTCTCATCTTCTCATGTTCTATATGAAGTTTAATTCATAAGGTTTTCAGTGACCAATTTTTTCAGAAGTGGATGATCCTGTCCTTCTTCCCAGACTGTCTTAGTCTGGAAGATCTGCTGAAACCCATTCACCATGGGAACTCTGCTGGTATTTGAAATCTCAGTGGTACAGCTTCCAGCATCAGAGCAACATGCAAACTACCATAGTATGACAAACTGACATATGAGTGGTGGCATGTATGCATATAAGATTCCATAATAAAAGATAAAATACAATGTATATTTCTCAACATTGAAATTGCTTTACTGATATTCCTAATTTTAATGATCATAAAGTGCATAAAGAGAATTTTATTCTCGTCCTTAAAGAATAATAATAATAAAAAAACCCTCAGGGTACAACAATGATTCAAGAAAGATTTGATTTAAGAGGGTGGAGATAATATGGCATCTTGAACTCAATCATCCCAGTCTCTCTACAACAATGCTTAAAAAAAAAAAAAAAAAAAAAAAAGTGAAACAGATATTCCTGGAACTCTGAGCATGAATTGTTAGGGTAAATAATCACATTAAACACTGACTGGAAAAAGAAATAGAATGAAAATAGTGGTTGAAGAGAGAGATGGAGTGGGGACTTGACACAGCATGTCCATTTGGAGACAGACAAAGCAGCATATACAGATGAGGATAAGCTAACTTCATGGAATCCCCATTAAGACAGACACAAGTTGTAAATAAATCTGAAGCAAAACAAGATGAGCATAATACTAGCTAGATCTAAGAAAGGAAAAGGCAGGGAAGCAGGCAGATTCTAGTGGCATGGGAGGCCACAGAGCAAGGAACCCACTGCCATTGAGTGGATCCCAATTAATAGTAACCCTATAAGATAGAGTAGATATGCTCCCATAAAGTTTCCAAGGCTGTAAATCTTTATGAAAACAGACTGCCTCATATTTCTCTTATGGAGCAGCTAGGGGGGTTGAATTGCCAATCTTTCAGTTAGCAGCCAAAAGCTTTCACTACTATGCCACCAGAGATTCTTTGCAGAGCAAGGAGGGAACCAGTAAATGGGGATGAAACCACTAATCAGTGGTGGGATTGTTATTTGGATTGAGGATATACATGGAGAGGAAGGCCTGTGAGGTGACATTGGTAGGCAATGGACTCGAGGTGTTCCCAGTTTTGCTAGTGTCAATGTAGGAACCAGATAATCAGCTGCACTTGCCCAGAAGTACACCAAGCCAATGTCAGTGAATGGCAACTAGGGAAATATGTTCTTATTTCTCCACTACACTTTTCCTGTGACCATGGCTGAGGCCTCCCACCTCTATCAACCTGGTGGCTAGGGACATGACCTCTGCTGCACCTGCCTGGTTCACTCAGACTGCCTCCTGTCAACAGTGGCCACCCCACCATCCTGCACCCCTGGAGAACCAATCTAAGTGCCTGCAGATTACACTGTACATACCTGCTGCCCATGTGATTGATGTGCTCTCACAAACCTCAAGCTATGCCTCACAGCCCCTATTGTTGGAAGCACACACAAACATGAACCACATGCTAGGAGTACTTCACCTCCACTGTTGGGGGCACATGCATGCACAGAATGCATGCCAGACACCCACCACCTTTGTGTTCAGGGTGCAGGCATGCACAGACCACATACCAGGTTCTTACTGCCTCCATGGCCATGCACATCTAGAGAGTACCAATGAGTACCAGGGATAGGGCACTGTGTGCCCACCTCCTTAGAAGTGCAGGAGACCATGGCCACACTACCTTTTTTTTTTATTTCTCTCTACTTCTTTCTTTTTATTTATTTATATTTATTTTTCCCCTTTCTCTTTTTCTTCCTTTATTTTTACTCATTTTTCTATCTTCCTCTTATTTTCTCCTGTTTGTAATCCAGTTCATCAAGCAGAAGGTGGACATTTTTTCCCCACTAGACAGCCACAAATACCACATCAACCACCTATTACCTAATTGACAAGTGCCCCTACTCACTCTTGCACCACAGGATCAAACCAAATGGTGGGCAACATATATTCACTCCACTACAGTGCTCTTCACAACCTGCAAACAGAGACCCACACCCACATTCCCACCAGTTACTCCACTCACCCAGAGACAGGTGGAGAGTGTAGCAGCACTGCCAAACTAGAGACCAAAGTAACATGCCTGCCTTATGTGCATGGATACATCAAAACAAAGCAAAAGAAAAAAGAAAAAGAAAAACAAACTAACACATAATCAACAAGTAAATACAACAAATCTAAAATGTGTCAGAGACAAAAGAAAACTTCAAATTCAATGAAGAAATAGGACAAGATAGTTCAAGTAAGTGACTAATATAAAGAACGAAGAAACCTCTCTGAGGAGGAATAGGTAATAGAACTACTTGATAAGGAATCCAAAAGATTTATATATAGGGCCTTCATAGAGATAAAGGGAACAGAAAAAAAAAAAAAAAAAAATCAGGGAAAACACAGGTAATATGCTAGAAGAACTTAGGGCAAAGTAACAAAGTAAATAGACAATTAGAAACCACACAAAAGCAGTAATTAGCAATCTAGATGACTAAGACTAAAATTTCAGAGATAGATAACACATTGGAAGAACATAGAGAAGTAGAATCTACTTGATTGAAGAATGGATCAACTAACTAGAAGACAAAACCCTTGACACCAATTTGTATGAGGAAAATCAGAAAAAAAGAATGAAGAAATCCAAAGGATCATGTGGAACACTATCAAGGGGAAAATTTATGTGTCGTCAAAATTTCAGAAGAGAAGACGAAAATCACAAAGAGAGTTGTTGAATATTTAATAGCAGAAAACTTCCTTAATATCATGAAAGGCAAAGATATATTTATTCAAGAATCTCAAAGAATCCTATACAGGAGAGACTCCAAAGGAAAGTCACCAAGAACTATCATAGTCAACTTTTCCAAATCAAAGACAAAGAAAGAATCTTGAGAGCAGAATGTTACCAAAACAGGGGAATCAATAATGTTCACCTCTGATTTCTCAGCAGAAACCATGCAGGCAAGAAGGCAATGGGATGACATGTATGAAATCCTGAGAGAAAAAGAGTGCCAACCAAGAATTAAATATCAAGCAAAACTTTGCCTCAAATAAAATGATGAAATTAAGGACATTTCTAGATAAATAGAAACTAAGGGAATTTGTACAAGTGAGATCAACCTTACAAGAAATGCTAAAGGGAGTCCTTCAGACAGAGAACCAACAATGTGAAACAACAACCTGAGATTAAGACATGTGATAACAAGACCTGGAAACTAACCAGAAAAAGAATTGTTAAAAATAAAATAAGCTTACAAGACTGGAAATGGGGAAGCAGAGGTGTCAATCTGTAAATAATGACAACTAGAAAGCAAAAAGAGGGAATAAATGGTACAATTATAGAACTTCCAAATGGAGAGGAAGTCAGGATTATATGAATATAGAACAGACTGTATTAAACATAGATGAAAATAAATAACAAGGTCACCACAAAGAAAGTTAATAAAGCTTCTAACCAAAACAAGAAAGAAGAAAATCATATGGACTTAGCAAACATAAAGTCAACAGCAATGAAGGAAATGAAAAGAAAATCTGATAACAAAATGAACTCAACACAGAAAAACATACAGAACAAAGAAATCATCAACACCATAATAACAATAATAAAAAGAATGACAGCTATAAATGTATATCAATGAATAATTATTCTGAGTATAAAGGGATTAAATACACCAGTTAAGAGAAAGAGAATGACAGAATGGATAAGAAAACAAGACTCATCATTATGCTGCCTACAAGAAACTCACCTTAGATACAAAGATAAAAATAAACCAAAGGTTAGAAAATTTATATATCAAGCAAAAGGCAAAAAACAGCAGGAATGTCTATTTCAATTTCTGATAATACAGACATCAAGGCAAAATACAGCATATAGGACAAGGAAGGACATTACATAATGTTTAAAGGGTAAATACAACAAGATGACATAACTATAATAAATATATGTGCATTCACGAAAGAGCTACAAGATATATAAAACAAAAATTAACAGAATTGAAAAGAGAAATAAGCAACTCCAAAAATAGTAGGAGACCAGCAAACCACTTTTGATGAAAGACAGAACAACTACAGAGAAGATCTAAACACCATAGTCAACCAACATGACCTCACTGACATATAGAACACTCCACCCAACAAACTCAATATGCATTCATTCCCAGTGCACATGAAACATTCACGAGTATAGACCACAAAGCAAGCCTCAATAAATTTTAAAATATTGAAATGATACAAAGCATCTTCGGAGATCACAATGCTATAAAATTAGAAATCAATAATAGGAAGATCAGGGGAAAGAAATCAAACACATGCAATCTGGATAATTCCCTGCTTAAGAAACATTGGGTAATAGAAGAAAAAAAGTGAAATACAATTCTTAGAATCAAATGAGAACGAAAACACAATGTAAAAAAACATATAGACATAGCAAAGCAGTGTTTAGAGGACAATGTATAAGAATAAGTGTATACATTCCAATATAAGAAAGAACAAAAATCAACACCTTAAAACAAAAACTCCAATGATTGGAAAACAAGCAGCAAAAAAGCCTACAGTCTCCAGAAGAAAGGAAATAATAAAAATCAGAGCAGAAATAAATAAAATAGAAAACAGAAATAATACTAAGAATCAACAAGACTAGAAGTTGGTTATTCAGAAAGATTAACAAAATTGACAAATCACTGGCAAATTTGACAGAGGGAAAGAAAGAGAAGATGTCAATAACGTGAATAAAAAAGGAAATGGCCAATTTCACAACAGAATCCACTAAAATAAAAAGGATAGTGTGATAGTTAAGTTTGTGTGTCAACTTGTTTGGGCCTGGTTGAGTGGCTGGATGTAGTTATTCCCAATGGGAGATTGGTAATGCTTCTAGTATGTAAGGAGCAACTTTGAGGAAGATCTCCTACTTTTTGGAACGCTTGAAGCCTGCATGTAGCCAAGTCATTATTCAGCATCCTGCCATACCCTGTCAATCTCCAGACTTTTCTAGACTTAAATTAGTGGCCTGCCATGTTGTTTGGTGATATCGGGTCTGTGCCTTTCCACTTATTGACCTTAGGTTTGTCAGCCTCAGCAGACAGCAGTTGTCTGAGTGAAGAAAAGCCTCTAGCTTCAGTAGGACAGGAGCAGGAGGCAGAGCTGAAACCAAGGTCAAAGGCTTTCACCCATCCCCTAGAGCTTGTTTTAGTTGTTAGGTGCCATCGAGTTGTTTCCGACTCATAGCGACCCCATGCACAGCAGAACAAAACAATGCCCGATCCCACGCCAACTATGTGATCCTTGCTATACCTGAATGCATCATCGCAGCCAATGTATCAATCCATCTTGTTGAAAGCCTCCCCCTCTTTCATCAACCCTCCACCCTACCAAGCATGACATCCTTCTCCAAGGAATAGTCCCTTCTGACAACATGACCAAAATAGGTGAGACGAAGTCTGGCCATTCTCACTTCCAAGGAACATTTCAGGTGCACTTCCTCCAGGACAGATCTCTTAGTTTGTTTAGCAGTCCATGGTACTTTCAGCATTCTTCACCAGCACCACA
>NW_006921697.1:8415718-8421646 GCF_000298275.1 Orycteropus afer afer | reverse complement strand
TTTATGTGTTCCATTTCATTTTTGACAACTTCCAATTTTCCTAGATTCATACTTTGTACATCCTATGTTCCAATGATTAATGGATGTCTGCAGCTGTTTCTCTTCAGTTTGAGTAGTTCCACATCAGCAAATGGAAGTCTCAAAAGCTTTATCTTATCCATAGGAGTAAGGCTGGATTTACTCAGGTGATGAAGCTCTTTCCTAGTCCTATTTTGAGAGCTTTCTAACCTAACCAGACTATTCATAAAGTTGTGCGGTAATGTATCAAACAGTGTTTCTTTGCTATTCATAAGGTTTTCCCTGACCAATTCTTTGAGAAATGGATGGCCTCTTCCTTCTTCCCAGTCTTTCTCAGTCTGTAAGCTGGGCTGATACCTGTGCACCATATGCATGCTGCTAGATTTGAAACACCAGTGGCTCAGCCTGAAAACTCACATCAACAGGTCACCATGGTAGGACAAACAAACAGACAAGTTTGTCTCCCTGTTTGAAACCTCTCATACCACCCTTACCTGGGTCTCTGTGGCTGACTCCTCCTCTGTCCATGTTCCCTGGGCCTTTAATCCCCTTTTTCCCGCTCTCCCACCCTGCTGCTTTGGGAGTGCCTGAGTTCCTCTCCTCACCTGGATCCCTGCAGATGACTGCTCCTCTATCCCAGTTCCTGGCTTTTAATCCCCTTTTTCCTGCTCTCCTGCACTGCTGCTTTGGGAGTGCCTGAGTTCCTCTCCTCACCTGGATCCCTGTGGCTGACTGCTCCTCTATCTGGATTCCTGGCTTTTAATCTCCTTTTTCCTGCTCTCCCACACTGTGCTTTGGGCATGCCTGAGTTCCTCTCCTCTCCTGGATCCCTGTGGCCTCCCAAACTGCATGAGAATAAACTCTTGTTTGTTCAAGCCATCCCATTTGTGTTATCTTTTGTTAGAGTGGCACTAGGTAACCAAAACAGATAACAACAGACTACTGTGAGGAACTGTACTCTCTAACAAATTTGAAAGCCTAAAAGAAATGAATAAATTTCTAGAACACCTACTTACCTGTGGTAGTTAAGTTTTATGTATCAACTTGACTGGACTGTGGTTTTGAGTGGCTGGGCAGCTGGATGTAGTTATTCCCCATGATGAGATTGTTAATCCACTCCATGGTGGAATCTATGTGGTCTGTTTCCAGTATATAAGAAGCAGCCTTGAGGAAGGTCTCTGAGTTTTTGCCATGCTTGGACCTGTGTGTAATTGAATCTTCATTCAGCAGCCTGCTATGTTGTCTGCTAATCTCGTGACTCTATCTAGACTTGAACTAGTGGCCTGCCATGTTGTTTGATTATCTTGGGACTGTGCTATTTCACTTGTTGACTTTGGGTTTGTCAGCCTCAGCAAAATAGAAATAGAAGGGAAATTTCTCAACATAATTAAGGGCATGTGCACAGGACCAATGATAAACATTATTCTCAATGAAGAGAGACTTAAAGCATTCCTCTTGTGAACAAGAACCAGACAAAGATACCTTCTATTACCACTGTTATTCAGTATTGTATCGGAAGTCCAAATCAGGGCAATAAGGTATGGACGTGAAATAAAAGGCATCCAAATTGGCAAGAAAGAAGTAAAACTATCCCAATTTGCAGATGATATAATCCTATACATAGAAAATACAAGAGTATTATCAAGAAAACTATTGGAACTAATTGAAGGATCCAGCAAAATGGCAGTATACAAAACATACAAAAATCAGTCAGTTTTCTCTATACCAATGAAGAGAACTTTGAAAAGGAAATTAGGAAAACTACTATTTACAATAGCAACCAAAAAAGATAAAATACTTAAGAATAAACTTAATCAGAGATACAAAAGACTTATACAAACAAAACTACAAAACACTACTGCAAGAAACCAAAAGATACATACATAAGTATAAGAATATACCATGGTCATGGATAGGAAGACTTAACATTGTGGAAATGTCAATACAACCCAAAGCAATCTATACATATAACATAATCCCAATCCAGATTCCATCAAAATTCTTTCATGAGATGGAAAAACCAATCACCAGCTTCATATGGAAAAGACAGACTACAGATAAGCAAAGCACTAGTTAAGAAGAACAAAGTAGGAGGCCTCACACTTCCCAATCTCAAAACCTATTATAAAGACACACTAGTCAAAACACCTGAGTACCAATACAATGACAGACACATAGACCAATGGAACAGAATTGATAACCTAAAAGTAAACATATCCACCTATGGACAGCTGGTCTTTGACAAAAGACTAAAACCTGTTAAATGGAGAAGAAACAGTGTCTTTAACAAATGGTGCTCGCAAAACTGGTTATTTGTTTGCAGAAAAATGAAACAAGATCTATACTTCACATCATATAAAATACTAAAAAAGTAAACCTTAAAACTATAAAGATCATCAAGGAAAAAATTGGGGCAAACTAATGAGCCTTAATTTATGGCATAAATAGACTATCAAAAAGCACAAACAGCAAAAGATATACCAGATGACTGGAATCTCCTAAAAATGAAATACTTATGCACATCAAAAACCTTCTCCAAAAGAGTAAAAAGAGAACTACAGACTGGGAAAAAATATTTATCACTAAAATATCTGACAAGGACCTAAACTAAAATTTATATATAGAAAACTTCAACACTTCGACAACAAAAAGACAAACAACCAATTTCAAAAATTGGCAGAAGACAGCTTCACTAGAGAATTCTATCAAGCACTCAGAGAAGAGTAGACAACAATGATACTCAAACTATTGCAGAACATAGAAAAGAATGGAATACTCCAAAATTCATTCTATGAAGCAAGCACAACCCTTAATCAAAAACCAAGTAAAGACACCACTGAAAAGGAAAATTACAGACAAATATGCCTCATGAATATAGACACAAAAATCTTCTACAAAATCCTATCCAAATGGAATCCAACATCATCAAAGAAATAATACACAACAACCAAGTGGAGTTTATACAATGTATGCAAAGTTGCTTCAACATCAGAAAAGCAATCAACGTAATCTATCACATAAATAAAACAAAGGAAAAGAACCACATGATCATATCAATTGAGGCAGAAGGCATCTGATAAAATCCAACACCTATTCCTAATTAATTACTGTCTCAGAAAAATAATAATAGAAGGAAAATTTCTCAACATAATTAAGGAGGTATGCACAGGACCAATGTTAAACATTATTCTCAATGAAACAAGGCTCAAAGCATTTCCCTTGCAAATAGGAATGAGACAAAGATGTCCATTCTATTCTACATTTTATTGGATGTCTTATACAACGTAATAGGCAAGGAAGACATATAAAAGGCATTCAAATTGGGACCTTCCGGTAAGATGGCAGAATAGACAGACAAGCTACACAGACCCTCTTCAACAAAGAAAAGATCAATCAACTGACAGAGATACAGAAGATAATCCTGGAACCCTGAGGTTTGAAAAGAAGTATACAGAAGTGGATTAGGCACCAATTGGTGGAAAAACTGACAAAAACAGTGAGTACAGCGATGGTTGGAGCAGTGGACTGTCTGCTTCTCTGAAGGGACCAATAGCCTGAATATTTCCAAGTGGTGTTGGTACCTGAAAATTGACCCAAAGATCAGCTCTGGTCGCCAAGGGTTACAGGGATGACTGTGCTGGTGGCCTATGACTAGGAAGGGAAACAGCAAGGAGTGAGATAACCTGAGCTGTGGACTTTTAGCTGTCTGGAGGATGCAGCCATTTTGATTGCTTACAAGTGGCAGCCATTTTGGATATTTAAAGTGACCAAGAGTGCAGCCAGTTTGAATGTTTGAAAGTAGTGGCCATTTTGGATTTTAAAGTGATAATATTCTCATTGGAATTCCAGAGACCTAAGAATAAGCTCCATTTGCCAAGGATGGCAGGGGCATATGGTAAGCTGACAATGGGAAAAGAGACAGATGATGAATGTATATGTGATGCCAACTAACGAATAGAGGAGCACAGCACAGTTCCCTGCTTATGTAGATAACATCAAAACAAAACACAGAAAATGAAAACTGTGGGCAAGTTACTCCAACATACAATCACCAATTAAATATAAACCCAAAAACCAAGAACAAAATGACAAAATGAATAAAAAATTAGAAATGATACAAAATCTACAGACAGAAATCCAGAAGATTAATACTAAATTTTCAGAAATTGAATGGGCAAAGGAGTAGAATTGACTCAATGGAAGAGAGAATGAGTGAGATTGAATGCAAATACCTCAATATGTCTTTGAAAAGGGATCAATCAGAAAAAAAAAAAAAGATCAAATCAAAATGAAGAAAGCCTAAAGTTCATGTGGGATATCATCTAAAGGAATAATCTATGTGTAATTGGAATTTCAGAACAGGAAGAGACAAATAAAACCACAGAGAAAATTGTCCAAGATTTGTTGGAAAAGAATTTTCCTGTATGATGAAAGATGAGAATATATCCATTCAAGTTATCCGATGAACCCCAAACAGGATAGACCCCAAAAGAAAATCACCAAGACATATCATCAAACTCACCAAAATCAAAGACAAAGAAAGAATCCTGAAAGCAGCTAAGGAAAAATGAAAAGTTACCTACTTGGGGCAACCAATAAGACAGCTCATATTTCTCGCCAGAAACCATGCAGGCAAGAGGACAGTGGGATGATATATATAAAACCCTGAAAGAGAAAAATTTCCACCAAGAGTTATATACTCAGCAAAACTCTCCCTAAAATATGTTGGTGAAATTAGGATATTTCCAGATAAGCAGAAATTAAAGCAATTTATTATAACCAAAGCAACCTTACAAGAGATTCTAAAGGCAGTCCTTTGGACAGAGAACCAACAACAACTGACCATTAACACACATGATGATATAACCCAGAAATCAAACCAGTTATAGAAGTATTCAAAGTCAATAAGCCTACAAGATTCTAAACAGGGAACCAGAGACATCAATTGACAAATGAGGACAACTACAAACCAAAAAGAGGGAAAAAACTGTGTAGCTACAGAACTTCTAAATGGTAGTGTAGTCAAGACAACTACAAGATAGAATAGACTGTTCTAAATTAGGGAAGAAAATTATAAATCGCAGGGTAACCTCAAAGAAAAATGATAAACCTTCACATCGAGATAAAAAGATGACCAGCACAAATATTTAGCAAATACTAAAACAATAGCAATGAAGGAAGTGAGAACACAATTCATAAACAAAATGAGCTCAGCACAGAAAATTATATGGAACAAAGAAATCAACACCATGAAAAAGCACATAACAGAATGACAGTGACAAATTCATACTTGTCAATAATTACATATCTGACAAGGGACTTATCTGTAAAATTTATAGAAACCTCCAATACCTTAACAACAAAAAGACTAACAATCCAATAAAAAATGGGCAGAAAATATGAATAGACAGTTCACCAAAGAGGATATTCAGGTGACCAACAAATACATGAAGAAATGTTCATGATCATGAGCCATCAGAGAGATGAAAATCAAAACAACAATGAGATATCATCTCACCCCAGCACTAATGGCAAAGTTCAACAAGACAGAAAATAAATGCTGGCAAGGATGTAGAGAAATTGGGACTCTCATACACTGTTTGTGGGACTGTCAAATGATACAACCACTGTGGAAAGCAGTACGGTGATTCTTTAAAAGTTGCAATTAGAAATACCATTTGACCCAGCAATCCCATTTCTAGGTATATATCCTAAGAAGTGAGAGCCTGAACAAGAACAGATATATGCACACCAGTGTTCATCGCGGCACATTTATGATAGCAGAAAGATGAAAACAACCTAGGTGCCCATCAACAGAAGAACGGATAACGAAACTATGGTACATACACACAATGGAATACTATGCAACACTAAAGAATAATGTTGAATCTGCAAAACACTGCATAACAT
>NW_006921697.1:8415160-8415578 GCF_000298275.1 Orycteropus afer afer | reverse complement strand
TCTTCTTTTCTCATCTTTTTAGTGATCTCTTGCTTTCTTCATGGATAATGTTCTTAATATACTCTCACAATTCTTCTGGTTTTCGGTCATTGGTGTTCAAAGCACCAAATCTATTAGATGATCTCTAAATTCAAGAGGGATATATTCAAGATCATATTTTGGCTCTCTTGGACTTATTTTAATTGCCTTCAACTTCTAGTTGAACTTGCATACGAGCAGTTGATGATCTGTTCCACAATCAGTGCCTGGCCTTCTTTTGGCTGAAGTTATTGAGCTTTTCCACCACCTCTTGCCACAGATGTAGTCAATCTGATTCCTGTGTGTTCCATCTGGTGAAGTCCACATGTATAGCTGCAGTTTGTGTTGTTGAAAAAAGGTGTTTGTAATTAACAAGTCGTTGCTTGCAAAATTCTACCAT